>NC_042297.1:19916943-20201943 GCF_901000725.2 Takifugu rubripes | reverse complement strand
GAGGCTCGACTGGTGACACGAGGAGGCATTTGTGGTGGCGGCCTGCATTGGGTCAGATCCTAACCGCCACACGCAGCGATGTGTCTAAGCCCCTTTCACTCTAAGATCCTCAGATTTGATATCTTGAAACGGTCTTGCTGGACTGATCCGTCCCTACTCTCCTGTCCCTGGAGGTGTCCAGGTCCAAGCAGAAGCTCGGAGGGGATGGAGCCTTTTCTGCTGCCACTGTCCATTTTCAAAACTTGACCTCAAACTAACTTTACTTTAGTGTTTTAACGCTGTTACTGATTTTATTGTTTTGTTTCTGTGTTACATTCTATACGGCCTAATGTGCAGCACTTTCTTCCAGCTGTGGCTGCCTTTAAAGCCTTTCTAAATAAAGTTTGTGATGATATTAGATGACAATAATACTGTTTACTTGGCAACGCTTCAATGCTTTGCAAATGATTTCCTGACACGACCACGATGGCGGACTGTGGTTTTAAAGGGTCTCAAAGGGTCACACATGAAAACCGTGACTCTCCTGTGTTACCGTCACTGTTGTTATCTGTTACTGGTGGAGACGGCAACACATGGATTTATGGGTACCAGAGGCAATGAAGTAAACCTCAAGGGGAACCATGGGAATATTTGGGGCCGACTCCCACAAAGAACAATAACATTAAGGGAATAAACATATAAAAGGACCATTGATGAGCTCCAATCAGCAAACACAGAACCTGAACTGTCCCAAAGGTTCACCCACAGTCTATTTTTATGCATTGTGGTTAATGCTGCTAATATCAACCCCCAGCACTTTTCTCAAGGACTGACCTTGGAAATGTCAGGAAAAATGAAATAACAACATAAACAAAGGCAACTCTGGAGCACAAGGTACACCGATAGGTACGCTCGGCAATTAGATAAACCCAATCAATGCATTCATTAGATTTCATCCCTAAATATCCTCAAAGAAACTGACCTGAAGGTGGAAGTTTGGCAGCAAAGACCGGAAAAAGAGTGACAGCGTACTCTCATTGGATGCACCAACATGTGGCCTGTAACGATGAATCCTCAAATGAATCCATACATAGATGCGAGGTGACACTTTATACACAGAGACGCTCACGTTACCTCTCAGGACGTGTGTATGACATAATGGAATCCGGTGGTGGGAGGGGGTCAAAGCCCATCAGGGGCTGGCTCGTCACCTCCTGCAGGTAGAAACAAAGTCAGCAAAGTTACAGAAATGTCACCGTCTTGAGAGAAGCAGGTCGGTTACAACTTTTAACAGCCTGATGTCAATTTGTGGTGAAAATGCTGAATAGTCTAGAAAAATGTTGTTAACATATATTTCAAAAATACAAAATACACTGTTCCTAATTGTGCACCTGGGCAGAAATATAAAGTATAGCTGGAAACAATTCTTTTAAATGTGTTCGTATTATATATAAAGTATTTGAGTAAGATAACATTACTGTAATAACCCAAATGTGAGCTTGTCCTCCTTATCTGGAGAGAGGGACCTCAACTAATGAGGATATGTGACGAGTATAAGAAGCACCAAGTTGATATGTTAAATGACCACAAGGCCAGCTGTCTAACCAAGGCCTTTCTAGTTTAGAAAAACCAGTAAAGCAGACCAATAAGCAGGGTTAGTCTTGGCAGAGGGGAATCTGTGCGTCTCTAGATTCTGCCGGGTCTCTCTGGATGCTTCTGGTGGGATATTTAATGTTCTCCTGAAGGATTACATCTTCAAATACACATGAGGTTTGTGTTGTTGGAGAAGATTTCTCACTAGAGGCAGACTTGAAACGGCCTCTTTGATTTCTGAGAGAAGAACGTGGCGGTGGATGTTCCGCGGTGCACTCTGGTACCTCTGCTTCCTCCTGAAACACAGAAACCAGAGAATGCAGCTTATGGCGAGAGCAGCGCGACACCACAGGGCTCCGTCGGCAGCTCACTTGGATTGGCACTCCTCCACCAGAGGGTCGGAGGCATCGACCCGATGCAGCACCTCTCTGACCGACTCCTCCAGCCAGAGCATTACCGCTGCCTCCTTCCACAGGCTGCAGGACCTCCTCAGATACAGCACAGTCAGTTCAGTCAGGGCTGGGGGTTGCCTAGAGACAGAATACGGGGGAAGCTTTCAGACATGCAGTACTGCATGACTCGCAACAGCACGCTACAAAGTGATCAAACATTACCCGATTTGGCTTTTTGGCCCAAAGTAGGTGTGTGTGGTGACTCTGGCGTCTGGCTGCACAGAGCACAAATCCAGCAGAGGCATCAAGACTGTATCAGACACGTTTACAAATTGGTTAGATTGAAAATGTGAGTGGTCATTGTGGTCTATCAGCACATGGAGGAGGTGACTCCACATTAATGTCAGAGCAGCAACTCAGTTTCCATGTAACAAACCTCCAGGAAACATGATGAGCGTGTTCTGCAGCAGCTGGTCAGCTTTGTGTCGGTGTCTGTTTCTTTCTTCATGGTCTCCATCTTCCTGCTGGCTCAGACAGAAATGGCAAAGGGCAGCAGAGAACGAGAAGTTTGGCAGCTGGGAGAGATTTCTGTAGTCCTGCAGTGCAAAAACAAACCAATTAGACACCAAGAGCTCAAAGGTAGGATTGAGAGGCTGGCGTCTACTCTGAAATGCACCTCCCAGTCCCGGTACAGCTGGAGCAGAGACTGGTACTCTCTGCACCGCAGCATCAGGAAGTCGATGAGCAGGAGCATGCACAGTGGGTCCGAGTCTGGGTCCAAGCTGAAGAAAAGACATCTGGTGAGGTCAAAAACAGTACTCTTCCTCCCTTCATCAGCCTGCTGCACAAGCAATCCACAAGATAAGGAAAAACCAGAACTTTAAAAAGAAGACTATTAACAAACTTTATTTGTTAGCGCTGACAAAAATAATAGAATACCCACATTTTTCAACAGCAAATTGGCAGTAATAGCTCAAAAGTGCTTTTTTAATATTGCCTTATCAAATCACAAAGGCATTTCAAGCAAAGCAGTGATTTAATCAGCGACGGTTGGAGGAGAGCCGTCAGCTTTGATTCCCATACTGCTGCTGAAAAAAGGGAACAGAGCACTGCTCTGTTGGGTCAGGAAGGCACAGCGTGATGGAGATCACGGATAAGTGCTCACCATCATGTGCACACTGGGAAATATCAGGCTATGTCAGCCGTGCATGGAGGCAGCACTGTTGTCTTACGCAACGTCTACATCATACGGTCGTTTTGTGCTTAATAACCAAGTCTAAAGACATAAACTGATTGTTCAGAACAAGAATATATAAAACAACACATGGCTGGCATCTGCAATCATTAGACGCAGACAAACTTGGCTTGTTTATCATTCAAATAATTCAGAGCGGCTCAACTGTTACACGCATGAGGAAAAGGATCAACTTTGGTGAATAATTAATAATTTTTGAATAATATTTTCCTTGTCAGATGACTGTTTTTAATTTCCAGTTATTTAATTATGGGGAGAAAAGAGTTTCTTCTTACATCAGCTTTCAGATTTTACTGTAACTGTTAGTTGTGGTTGTGTTCGCACCTCAGGATCAGTTTGCAGTACTCCAAAGCTGTCCGGGGACATCCTCTCTTCTCCAGAAACATCATGTGCTTATAGAGAGCCAGATAAAAAGCCCTGCAAACGGATTATTGGATCAGTTAAAGTGCTGATTCTTGGCAAACTCTAAATAAAACTGATAATTCAAACAGCCTGAATAAACAAACTAATAAAACTGCACATCTGACAAATTAGGTCAGGAGATGTAAAGCAGATCATGCCTTTTGTTCATCCTTTGGGGTGTGTGATATTTTAAAACACCTGAGGAATCACAAGCAAACAGGGAAAACACTTACCTGTTCTCCGGTCGGCGGTAGTCAAGTCTGCAGGTCCCTGATGTCAGACTGAATAAAGGGTGAAAAGCAGACTCGAAACTGTACAGGGCCCTCTCTGGAAAAACAAAATATAGAGAGCGGTTTGAGTTATCGATCATGAATGGGGATCACGGCTGGTGGTGGAATAGTGATCTATGGTAAACATTCCGGCTACGCAGCAGGAGAGCGTCTGAGATATTAGACCTTTCCAGAGAGAAGGAATTCTGACATCACCATACCTTCACACCACTCATGCAGTGCAGAATGCATTAAATTCTAACAAGAACTAAAGTCTAAAATTAAAAAATAAATGAAGTTGATCCTTTTTGAGATTCTTGGCTGCCAGAAAAAGGACGCATTGTCCAGTTGTCCTACCACGAAAGCTCACAGACGGGGTTTAAAGACACGGAAACTTAATAACGTTTGAAGGGACTGCGTCGCGTCAGATTGATGCCGAGAGGGTTAAACTGAAACGGAAAGATGGCGTTCATACAGACGACTTCATTTCAAAGATCTAAATGTGAGAGACAGGACGCCGCCAACCTCTCCAGGTTAAACTAAAACTCCCGTGGATGTGCAGTGCCTGAAATAGGGCTTGTTGCGCTGCCATCTGGCTGGATGTAATAAACACAGTGCTGGTCAAATCTTTTGGAGCTGTTAGTTGTAGAAAGCAAAAGATGCAACCCACCGATGAGGTCTCTGGCCATCTCCTGATCTTCCTGAATGCGGCACACATCTGAGAGCTGCAGCAGAGAATCAATGTGGTAGGGATTAAGCTGCAGGAGAGCCTGGAGCCAGAAGGGAGAGATCTGATTAATAACTGTGGCGTTGTCAGGGTGGCAGGGAAATCTACTGCATTCTACAGTATTTAAATGTTACAGATCTGAGAACCAACACGTTTCTAGTTCTAAAGAGGTGAGGACATTAATGCAACAATGATAATGTGCCAACAGTCTCCTTGATGGTCAACACCTCAATACCCTGAACACAGTGGTGCTGGAAGGTTTGAGCAGCTTGACTTCATCTTCGTGGTTAATGGTTAATGTCAACATTAACGTGGTGCAGGCAACTTTACCACAATGTTGTTGGGATCCATGGACTTGACAGCATCCAGAAACTTGAACTGTACTTGCTGATAGTCCCGACTATGCTCAAAGGTGAAGTACTGGACTCCATTTTTTGACTCCAATAAAGTCATTGAGATCCCTGAAAAGAGGTCAGATAATAAAAAATAAATAGCAAAACACACACTCCCAACAACTCTGTGTCCGTGTGTGATTTTACAGCTGATATAAATCTACATTAATGAAATTAAAGCAAAAATGTCCATTTGCTCTTTGAGTTGCATCCAGTTTTGAACCCGAGTCCAGATCACATGGTGATCAGTAGGTCACGTTCAAGCCCCAGGACGTCCTTTAGGACATCCTTTAGACTGAAAATGTCATGACAAACCTATTTTTGAATTTGTTGACGGCAACAGGAAGTAAAAAGTGCATCAACAAAAATGCTAGAGGAAAATGGTAAAAATGATGTGACGGCAAACGAGGTCTGTTGAAGAACTCTGTCCTACACCTGCGCAGAATGGCAAAAGAGTGACAATAGCGTTTCTTTTTCTTGTAAAACCATATTGCAATATTAAACCAATGACCCTTTTCATCTAAAGTCAAGTCTGCTATTACTCACAAGGGTTCTAAATAACATTGCATTTCCCAAGGCAAGGCTCATTCTTGAGTTTTCAAACACTGATGTTTTATGGTTTGAGTTCAGACTGTCCTCCAGTACAGACTGACCTCATTGTGTGTGTTACAATGTGCAGAACCCTTTAAAACTGCTAAAGGCTGTTTGTGTGCTTGTCAGATTGAATTATTTGCAATGAAAGACAGAACAATCAAGACCTCCACTGCCTAAAAGGACACGAGGGGGGTTAAACATCATAACCTACTGGAACCTGTTTGCCCCA
Organism: Takifugu rubripes; assembly: GCF_901000725.2. Lineage (NCBI taxonomy): Eukaryota > Metazoa > Chordata > Actinopteri > Tetraodontiformes > Tetraodontidae > Takifugu > Takifugu rubripes. The sequence goes on along the minus strand of NC_042297.1, from coordinate 20,196,111 downwards.
CAACATTCCGATGTTGTTGGTTTTTTGTTCAGCTAAAAGTGGCAAAGGTTGAAAGTGGTTGTTGTACAAAGCTACCTTGGCGGCTAAAGCGCGGCCAGCTATCCTTAAGGTTGGTCATCCAGGTACAACGATGAAAGTGTCTGTTTCTCTGACGAGGCCTGTGAAGACACAGTAGATCATGGACAGTACGGACACAAAGAAACATGTGAAACACTCACATTCACGTATTCAGTCAAACATTTTCTTTTACCTTTGTTCCCCTTGAACTGCACGAGCACCGAAATATCTTTTCAGTTCCGTTTCTGAGTTGAGATTCCTGATGAATTAATACAGGTATTTTTTTTATTAAACTAGGCAACAATGTGGGCTAGATGGTTTAACAATGAAAAATTAGCTCAGTCCACATTGGGTCAACAAAGACACGTTACATACTCAAAGGTAACAGAAAAAACAGATTCCTAATACACGTTAGGAATCTACTATTACTTTTATTCATTTTGTCGTCAAAAGCAATTGATTTTGAGACGTCATTTGATGCTTCAGTTTTTGTTGTTTGAGCAAAAGCACAACAGCCACTTAGATATGAAATGAAAATATCCACACATCTCAATTAATGTAGCCAAATGAGCAACAGTCTTCAGATAGGTCACGTAGCACAATCTGGGTGAGGCGCCCCATAAAAAAAGACCTTTATGTGAGTCAAGTGCCACCATGTGGGATAAAGGTGTATTTATCATCTAATACAGAATGTGAGGACTTCATGTCTTTACCTATGCTCCACATGAAGCACAGATCTTCTGTCAACACCTCCAAAATCCTCATTTCGCAGCCTCTGATTGTTGGCTCTGTCCAAGTTCTCCAGCCATACATCAATGTTTTCATCTTCTACAGCCTGAAAGGAAACCACTAATTGTTGTGAGATATTCAAAAGAAAATGCAGATTTGTTGTGTGTTGTGAGAGATCAGACAGGAATGATTATCATTAAACATCCATTTCATCAACTACATGACAAATATATTAAGTGTAGTGTCAAAAGTGAGCATTTGGCAAATAAAGACACCTTATGAGTGTACTAACCTCTCCAGCTTCTGACATCACTTTTGTCTTCTTCTTCTTATTTTTCTTCTTTTTTTTCATTCGGTCCTCAGGAACAATCTGTTAATGTTAGAGGTTTAATATTAGACTATAAAGGATATTTCAAATTTTTAGATTATGAGACATTTTCACCTCCTGCTTCTCGTTATCAACATCCCGGTCACTTTTGGTTCCGTTTGCCTTTTCGGCCTCATCGGGCTTGTCATTCTCGGCACCATCAGCACCACCGATCTAAGGACAAGTGATAGATGGACAGGCAGAAACCATCACCAGGTTTTTGTATTTCTGCAGGTATTTGGTGTTGACTTTATTTGATTAAAACTCTGTTAAAAAGGATTATAAAAGAAAAACATTTCACTCCTCTGTGGCTCCTGGTATCTGTGCAAATCCGCAACACACAATTGATATTTGTGTGTGATATAAAACACTGGAAAGATGTGAACACATGCAACAAATCTGATCAACTGAATGTGGATTTGACAAGTAGATTCTGAAAAATAAATCTTATGTGAAGCAAAGGAAACATTTTACTTTCAGTTTAGGAAAAGGTGCAGTGAGCGAGGGCTTGTTCAAAGGTGCATTTGACGGAAGGTGACGGGTCACTTGAACGTCTCAGCTAGCCTGTGACAACAATGTAGTAGAGAAAGAAACGTGCAGTAACGTCGCTTCCAATGTGGCGAACATTTGTTCTGTTATCTTACCAATTCATAAAGATTGCTAAAGTTTTTCTGAGCCTTGTTTTTCTTTTGCTTGGAGCCTCTTCTTTCGGAAGCAGCAGCATCGTTAGCCGTCTCCACCTGATCCCCTTCAGCCTGCTCCTCCGAGCTGTCGCCCAGACTGAGATCCGTGGGGTCCAGCGCCTCCTGGGCCCTCGGTTTCCCTCTCAGCCTACGCAGAGCCCGTGTTGACATGATGTTTTGGACTCGTCTGATCCGAACCTCGTTTGTAAACAGTGTGAAGTTCGCTGCTATGCTGACACAGACAACAAGCGAACTTGTGCTCTTCTTCGTTTTCTTAATTCTTCTTTGTAAGTTTGTTACTGCCTCTACGTGGACGGATGAGGTATTGCACTTTGAAAGCATTTTTTTTTTTTTTTCTGTTTCTGTTAACACATTTTATTCAATAAAATGTTGTCCTAATTTTTGTTGTATAGAAATTATGAACGTTTGTACTGTATTATAATGCAGTCATAGTCAAACCATAATATCTAACTAAAGTACCACAATCCAAATAGGTAGTTTCTTTTTTTTATTCCCATCACAGTTTCAGAAGATACTTATATAATTTGACTGTTATTTACAAGTGAAAACAACTGAAGCAAACCTGTGTGTAACACCCCTCCAGTTTAAATCACAAGCAAAATTCGATTTTAAGCCCGTCCTGGGATACCGTTGTCGTGCCAACATACCAACAAGCTATGAGAACTAAACCAAAATGTGCAAAATAAAGACAAAATAAAACATTCTCACAGAATTATTTTGTTCTCAAGCTTTTAAAGTGATAATCGACTATCAAATTAATGAACTACGTAAAATTAATACATCAATACCAAATACACGTACAAAAAATAGCTTTACAAAATTACCAAAAATCAATTATTTATCTTGCGAACCTCTTTAGCCCCAAAACGCCCGACTTTTCAGTTGTTTCTGTACTTATTTGATCACTTCTACAGTCGATGGTTTTCACCTGACATTCCGAGTGCAGCAGCAAAAACGTTCCCCCCACCAACACAACAACGAACATTAGTTCTGCGTGGACTCCCATTCTTTAAAACATTTATATGACAATGAAAACAAACACACCAAAAATATTTCGTTGTAAATATGGTTTCATATACGTAGCCTAGAATATATTACAAAGATTAAAGGACCTGAAGTCACTCTGACGACAGCTGCAGTTTCCGTGAATAGTGACGCGAAAGACAGCACAAATATTTGAATCCAAGCCCCTTTTCGCCACCAGGGGGCAACCAAACTCTGCCAAAAGCTGCCTCAATAATGTTGCTGTTGCGTCCAAACAAACAAACATTTCCCTAGATAAAGCAAACAAAATCAGATAAGAATTTTGGGGAAGTAATTAAAAACAAAAACAACACATTAAAATTGATTCTATATACTTTTCTTTTCATTGTTCCTAAAAATAAAATGAGGAAGTGCAATGTAAGTACACTGCTACTGTTATTTGAACACTTTGTGGCTGTTTCGGGTCGTTGCTCCCTAGCAAAAAAAAAAAAGAGATCAACTTGTTGAACATGTTTATCAACCAGAAGACAAAGTGTGTGGTGCCGTGAACAAGGATTCAAGAGTGAGCAAACACATTCTGCAGACTTAAAAGGGAAATTCTGATGTATTGAAATTTTGTGAATGTGTAAAAGAGGGAAGTTACACATGTTACTCAAATCCTTTTTTTTTTTTTTTTTTTTAAATTACTGTTGAAGTTAAAATCTGACAGATCTTGATTCAGAGCACAAGAGATTTATTTACAAGAAAATAAATGAGAAAGAAAGCTAATGTCAAATAACAAGAGGCGGTAAACTTCTAGAAAATACACAACTACTCATGTTTATATTGTAAAAACATTACTGTAACGTGTATTTCTGGTAATACAATAAAAATGGATTCAGCACAGCTGGATCAGCAGTCCTGTCCTGGGTTGAACTTAAGCTGTCACTCAGCAGCAATAATGCCATGGACCGCTCTCTCTCTCTATACAGTATGTATATATATTTTTAAAAGATTATTTATGCATTTTCAGAAAAAATATGACCTTCATTTTACCCTCTTCTTTGATTTATCAGTGCAGGCGTTTCACTTATCCTTCATGTTTTTCTGCTGCCTGAGATATGAAGGTGTGGAACCAACATGTTCCAGGTTTGACCAAGCTTCAGGTAACTATTCACCGGTGTGGTAACGGCCCACACCCGACTGGATGGTAATCAGGCAGAACCAAGCGAACGGGCGTCGAGCTGCTTATTCATTGGCAGTGACAGAAATGGGGTTGTCGTAGGACGCTGCCTCCAGGTCTTCCACACGCTTCCTGCGCGTGTCTGCCGGAGGTCTTGGTGGTGGATTCTGGGGAGGATTCTTGATGCTCTCTGCAACAGGTTTCCGGATCTCCTTACTTGGGAGAATGGGCTCCCAGTGCTCACCTCGGATGGCTGCCTATACAGCAGAGCAGAGATAAGGAACACAAGTCAAACACTTCCCTCACGATGGCCCTTTCGCAACTCTAACGTCGTGTCACAACTATCGAGACAGATTTCTTTGTGGCCGACAGATGGTTGCTTTCTGTCTCATCTAACAGTTACAACATTCAAACTGTTATATTTCAGATCACAGAAGCTGATATAACAACCTTACCACAAGATAAATGATGCTGGCGATGCCGAGGCACACACATCCCAGGACAGTGGCGAGCATGAAACCTCCAGGAACACAGATCCTAACAGACAGAAAATGGCTTTAAGAATGACGAGTTTTCTGTTGTGAATGAGAAGAATGTTGTCCAGGAAAAGAAAGGAATAATAGACTCACGCAGCGTGTAGAACCGCTCTGACATAATAGTTCCTTGTCACAGGCCCAAAGGCTTTCACACACACAGTAAAGCAGCGCTGGCCCCTGAAAAGGGTTGGGTCACGTAAGCCGAAAAAATGAAATCAGCAATTATATAAAAACAGAATCACTTACGGCCGCTCCACACTGGTGCCCTTCGACCTTTTACTTCTGGGATATTCAAGTAGACACACCAGCACTCCAGCAGCACTGACAAAACTGGTCAAGGAAGTTTCAACACAAACATTCACTTATCACAGGTCAATTATGGTAAATTTCTTTCCAAATCTGTGATCCTGAGCAGCTTTGGTGGTTGGAGGTTAAAAGAGACGGTAGATGTAGTTTGGTTAGTGTCACCGTTTATCTACAGAAAATTAAGCCACACTTAAGAATACAGAACCCCTTAACGTTATACCACGAAAAGAAAATATAAAGCTACACATTATTCTAAGAATGTCATAGTTCACTGCAAGTAAAAAAGATTGGAATAAAATATAGATAATAAATAAATATAGAAAGTAGTCGTTTGGAGAGCGAGGGTTCAACGTGACGTTTGACCACTTAAATGGTGAAACTAAGGAAAATGAAGCAAACGGCGTGATGTGAGGATACACCGCGTAAGCAGCGAACTGCCAGCCTCGGAACTGACCGGCCACCCCAACAACACCTCCAGTCAGCAGAACTGCAACGAGGAAGCAGGAAGGGGAGACTTCAGGAGGCATCAAGACAAATATCTGCAGTTACAAATAATCCACTGCCATTTTCCAGCACGGACAAAACGCGTTTTTGTTAAGTTTTTTTCTAAATGAAAAAGCTTTTTACTAGAAAAACTCTTTTAAGGAGAGGTCTACTCACTGAAACCCGAGGCCAGAGCCTGCTCGTTGGCCCACATCGCCCACTCTATTTTCCCCATGTTCACCTGTCCGATCCTGGTCACAACTGTCAGCGGCGACTTTCAACTTATCAGCCTTCTACGAGGAAACAAATCTATATAAACGAGGTTTGTGGCGTCAGGTTAGGGGGCGGGGCGAGGCGTGACGTCATTTCCGACGAGCCCAAGACGTCGGCAGGTAGTTCAGTGGGTGCGTCGTCAATCTGTGTCAAAACACAAGCTTTCTGAACACAATGTGTGTTTTATTGTATTTAAGCTACCCGATTTGTTACCTAAACACGTTTTTCCCTTTCAGAAATTCAAAGAAACGCCTCACAAAAGCGTTAAACCCTGAAAAACCTGACAAACAACGACACTGTCTCCAATGACTTTGATAGTGTTCACAGAAGATATTGAAACTATCTATGTTCACGCTGTGTGCCAAAATATGAGTCACAAAATAACAATATATATATTTATTTATAAAATCAATGTGAATCCTCGGGTAAATGAAGTCATCCAGGGATGCTGCTGTGTAAAGTAGCTATGGTTCACAGGGTTCCGACATACATTCTACTCACATTTTCCTGATTTATTTTATTTAAATAATCTAAATTAATATGTTACCTCTCACATTTACAGGTGACACTCAATGTGCTTTCATATAGCTGGAAAAAGCCGACGGCAGGACATCTATAAATACCTGATAAAACTGAACTTAAACAGCATATTTGAAAAAATCACGTTACACATGTGGGCAATGGCTTAATGATAGAGTTGTTAAAACACACACACACACACACACCCCAGTTCAGTTAAAGGCAAATCATTATCCATGCTGGTCAAGGAGAAACCTGCTTCTGTGATTCATAAAAGCTCTTAGCTCTTAATCGTACAATGGGGATATGTGCTGCTTCGTTAACAGCAGCAGAGTGTCACACCGTCCTCTTGGGCAAACCATCAGAACCAAGCAGATGCTGGGCGGGATCGTCCACAACGCAAGGTCCTGGTCCAGCCTGGAACACAAATAAAATGTTTAAAAAACACTGATTTATACCAAAGGAAAAGCTCTTCCTGCGTGAGCCTCTGCGCTAACCACTGGGAGTTACAGGTGAAGGCAGCGAGCTTTCCTCAGGTGAGAGCAAACACAGATAACACAAAGATTCCTTCAGGAGAACGCTCCTGTGTGAGGAAATCTGGACCTGCTCTTTAGACCTGCCAGCTTCCCTGCATTTATCAAACCAATGATCACCATTGCAATGTCAATATCAGGCCTCTAACTATAGCAACATTTGGTTTAAGAGGTTATGAATGAAAACATGAGGCAGATATTTGGACCTTTGTACTTATCACGTAGCTTATTCCATTATCCATGGGCTGTAAACCAATAGATTGTTTCAGCTCATCAGGAAGGAAGACACGCTTGACCGGAAGACCTCTGATAAAACTGCAGAGGAGGAAGAAGGAACAGGAATTGAGTGAGTAATTTTATAGAGGTGAAAACAAGAGCGAGAGCAAAAGGACACAATTTACAACCACCAAAACAACCCCATTATAACTCAACATTGGCGACTTACTGTCCTCCATTGGTCTCTGGGGGGAAGAAATGTTGGACTACCTGAAGAAACTCAGGAACATGTTGTTTTAGAGTGAAGATGACAGCGTTGGGTCCGGCATCGAACGTATAGCTGACCTGAAACAGCCAGAGCACAATGACACTGAGACGGGCCAAACCTTTCTGTTCCGCTCTCTGAAAGCCACCACAGTGGTTTCACATCTACATTACAACAGCCAGGAAATTTAGAAACACCTGCCAAGGCAAATATCTCTACTGGTATTTATAATCTCACCAGTACAAGCAGCAACATTTCTGTTCATTTTATTCTGCCACATTTCATAGAGATCAGAACCTATATCCACCACTTCTCTGCCGCTTTCCTGCCTTCATTTTGTTATAGCAAGCCACAAAATGTCGAGTCATGAATTATTTCCTCTAAAATGTGGCAAACAGCAAACAAATAATTTAAGACTGGAGCTAAAATACTGCTACATTATTTGTTTTAGAAAGGAAACCATGCGGTTACTTACTCTTGTTTCCCCATAGTGCCTGTTGTAGCGATGCACCAGATTAATGACCTGTTGCGAAACACTGCTGAGGTAGAAGATGGGAGGATACGTGTCAAGGCAAGTGGCGTGGAACTGGTTGCTGTCCTTCATGGTTAGCTCGGCAAATGTGGCAAAGTCTCTTCTTCCTATTGCTTCGATCATCTCTGCCATCCGGCCGGGGACGACGGATTCGGCCCGGTGCTGTGCCCAAATGTAGACACTTGTAAATAGTCTCGAAACATTATTTTTATGTACAATTTACCACAACATAGCCGCGAAACATAAGCACCTTTAAGAGGGCGCTGGTCTCTACACTGGTCTGCATTCCAGAGGTGCTTCCCACTGGCTTCTTCTCAGCACTGGCCTGTGGCAAGAGTCTTTATTAATGCTTCCAAACCCGAAGACTGCCATTACAATATTAATAAACTCTATTAATAGAGCTTTTAATTAAAATATAATAATAATAATAATTCAGAGAGGAAAGCAAGTTGCTTCTGTTTCTCAAACACACCATAACTGACCTACCACAAGCACGAGAATCCTGAGCTCAGGCCAGTGACTCTCTGGCTCCACCTGCTGGGCAACACTGTCTTTGCCGTCTTCCTTCTGCCCCATGAGCCACTGGACAAATCCTCCATACATACTCCGACATGCACTGCCTGAGCCTTGTCGCGCGATCGCAGACAACTCCCCCTCAACACCAAATACCCGAGCCAGGGTGTAAACTGCAGGACAGAGCCACAAAAAACTGAGCGTGTAAAAGAAAAAGTGTATGATGCTGTTCCTAATAATGCAGCACTTGTGTTGTAATTCTGACCTAGACAAGCAAATCCAGCTGCCGAAGAGGCCAGTCCAGCAGCAGTGGGGAAGTTGTTGACGGAACAGATGTGGACTTTGTGAGACAAGACAGCTGAATCCAGACTGGGGTTTCCATCATTACGTCTCTTCCTTGCTAAACGTCGCACTACATAGAAAAAGACAAAAACGTTGGGCGCTCCTTTCGACACAGCTTCATCGCTAGAGGAAGGAGGCTTGGAGAAGAGACACAGCTCACCCTCTCTCAAACAGGACTGCAGTCTTGGATGGCTGATGTCCTCCTCCTTGCCATTGAGCCATATTCGGTCTTCCTGGAAGGATTTGCTGGCGACAACTGTTGTGGTGGTTTTCAACTAGACGTAAGAAAAACACGAGTTTATTTTGATTTAGCTTTTATTTTTCACCAATACAAAACCACATCAGAAGTGCATAATTTTAGAACCCTCAATATCTTCATGTCTATCTTTAAATTCTCCATCATTGGGTCGGAATTTGTCAAAGACAAACTAATACTCACAAGTTTATAATACAGCCGTTAACTCATAGGTGGATTAAAAAAAATACCTGGTCTTGATGCAGAGTTACACTCAATGACGAGTTGATCGGTAGAATTAATTCTTCATTTCTCTTTCCCCCTGAAATTCAAACACAGTGCATTGAAGTTACATTACAAATCTTTTACTAAATCCAAACATTCACATAGAGATACACCAATCAGTGTCACCATAACAAAAGCACATGCACTGGCGTACTGACAGGACTGAGCTTAGCTAGCTCTCCTAGCATTCAAGTACTGCTACATACTTACAGTATTTAATGACAGCTATATTCACGGGAGCGGTACATGTGACTATATTAGGCTTTTCCATACTGGACGTTACTGGCTACCTTTGAAAACTTGATTTTGTATTTGCACCTTAAACTACGATACTCGCCAGAAAACTCCTGCTAAGTAGGGTTAGCCTACCTGATCTGTTAACCAGCCTCTTTGAATCACTGTCCATTGGCTGGTGGTGAACATGTGATTTTTCCCTTTAGCCAATCAGCAAAGAGCAGCAGGGCCGAAGGCGGGGATCCAACCAATGAGAGCTCGTCTGACCACCGTCATGCGAAAATGGGGCAAAGCCAGCGGCCAATCCCACACGAGAAGTCTCTCTCTCGGGTATTCTAATATTATTACAGAATACTATAATATTATAACTGAACTGAATACTACCCCATTATTATAAATTAGCAAATAATGAGTTTATATACAATTATATCGCGTCAATTCATTACAAACGTCACTGTTATTTTCAAGTGAAATGTATTTTCTTTATAATTTGCTAAAAGTGTGTAACAATGTTGTTCTAGTGATGCCACCAATGTTAATTCAAGACAATGAAATATTCCCAAATAAAAATCAAGATTTTACCTTTATGCATTTTATTCCAAACAACTCTTACAGCAGTAAACAAGTAGAGACAAACCAAAAAAATAAATAAATCAGGAAACAGTTTAACTTTGACAGGTTTATTTTAAGGCTTTTTCAATTTTTTTTGTAAACCTTTGCAGCACACCAGCAAAGAGAAAATATCCAAGCGCAACATCCAACAATCTGTCCAAAAAACAGTCAAGATAAAAATGTAAAAATCTCTGGAGTACTTTTTACAGCTTATCTGGTTTCTTGTGTTTAAAGATCAGATGTCAGACATTAAGAGCATAAAGAAAACAAGTGGGAGGGTTAGGGTTAGGGTTAGGGTTAGCATGTGCCATTGATCTGTCAGAGGCCAAACAGAACCAGCATACTTTTGTATTTAACCGCTCATTACGAATGTCACAAATGTGGCGTCTCCAGGGTACAGCTTGTTGACGAGGTCGTTGGAGTCCAGTAAAACACATCCATGTCTGATTTTCTGACCGATTCCAGGGCTGCGTTAGACAGTTATTAATCATCTTCATCATCGTCAGAGTCCATTACCCTCCGTCTGTTGAACTGAAGAGCCGACAGCAAATGAGTACATTGGTTATGGTGTCGAATACACAGAATGAAGTGGTAAAAAACTAAAATAAAACTAAACCCGTTCTCAATTTCCATTATCAAAACAACAAATAACGTGATCGTGTTCAAAACTGAGAAAATAAATAAACCATCACATTAATATTTAGTAGTTCTACAGGGGAGCACTAATCCTGCCCAGAACGATGTTTCCACGACTGTAGGTCAAACTTACTTTCACTGTCATCTTCTTTTCTGTTTGTTGACTCACTTTTTCTAAAATCTCAATCAGGCCAGACTCTGAAATCTGTCAGATGAGAAAGACCAAAAAGACTGATTGTCCTGTAGTCACATGGAATATTATACTCATCGGCCATTTTATTAGGAACGACTTGGGTTGATGCTCGATTTGAAGTCCTGCAAGTTGTCGTGACCACGTCTTCAAGCCTAAGCACATTCAGTTGCGGCCATGTGACTGGTCGATTAGCTTTTTGTGTCCCATAAAGTGGCCGGTGAGTGTACCGTCTGTCCACTTCAGTCATCCCAATGACATTTCCTTACCTTTCCTCCTAACTGTCCGAGCCGAGCCATCTGAATGAGATAGTTTTCTACGGCTTTGGCCTTCTCTGGCTTCACCAATGCAAGATTGTTCACTGAAAACAACACATAATCCAGTTTAAGTTCTCCCTACATTGTTAATTTAAAGAAAAGAGCCTAATACAAATCAACTGCACTTCTTGAACAAACCAAAACTATTTTATTAGTGCATGGCTGTTTGCTTATAAGCCAAATAAGTTTTATAAAAAAGATCTTAAGAGTTATTTCAAAGAGGAATTTATTGGTATTTTAAATAGACAGTGAATAAACACTTACATCTGGCACGAGCAGACTGGTCAAGAACTTGAGCCAGTATGGAGTTTCTCATCTCCTGTTCTCTATGAAGAAAAAATAAAAACACTTCACTTAATAGAATTTTACTATTGACCAGAAGGAAAAGTGAATAATCAACCTTACCTTTGTTTGGCCTCTTCCTGCTGATTATTGGAGGCATCCTGAGGCAAAAGTAGACAATTAGACATAAACCACCAGAAAAAAAGCACTTTGAGAAAATGCACTAATTTCCCCATGTATATTGTGACCTACACACCCATAATACATTAGTAATAGTATACTTTATATAGGCAGTAATAACACAAGGTTGCATAACATAGTAGGTTGCTTTATAGTCAAAGCCCCAAGGCTTTAGTCTTTGGCCAATCAAAGGTAAAAGTCCACCCAGAACCCAGAATATCACCAAACTTTAATGAGCTCTTTACTGGCCCATTTTTAGCATTTCACTCAAATCCAGTCATAATGTTTTGAGTTATTTTGCTAAAAGACAGGAGTAGCTCCATTAGTAGGGGACTGGACAAAGCAGCCGGGGGTTCTTGGCTCAAGCCCTGGTGATAAGGAAGAAATTTGGAAGGTATGCTGGTGTCATTAGGGGGGACGAGGGCAACATTGGGGCTCTGCTGAGGTACCAAAGCCACAAATGGGGCCCCCCAAGGGTGTACCCTGCCTTCACCTAAATGCAGTTGGGATAAGCTCCAGCACGCTACCTGCGACACCACAAGGGTCATAGCTGTTAAAAAGGCCCAAATTAACAAAAAAAACCCCACAAAAACCTCACCGACAAATGTCACATAACCTTCTTAGGATGTTTTCATATTATCTTATAAAGGTCTAAGACATGAGCTGGAATCAAATCATATTTCTATACCGATATTTCTATACTCACACCATGTTCAATTTAGCATTTATCAAATATAGTACAATATATATTCTATTGTTCAAATGTACTATTTCTAATTTTGTCCATTCGTGATCAATGTTGACGTGAAATGCAAAAAGTGATTAACAAATACACTCAAATCTCAATGATCTTATCAAAAATATCTTCAATAACAGCTTGATCCTTGAATTGGCAATTGAATTCGTGTTGAGGTGTCAAACCAAGAATTAAATCTCCTTTGGAACTTTGGCTCTCCTCTCCAGCTTGGGGAGCTCTAGCAGGGGTGTGTGCTGTTAGCATTAGCCCAGCTAGCACTAGCTGCAGGCTGCTTCATCGCTCATTTATCTCCATCGAACGTCCACGTTAATCACCGCTGTTTTACAAGAAGCACACTGTCGCGTCAAAGCAGAGAAACTAAAAAAGGGAATTTTCATTATTCTAAAATAACTTAGCTAGCCAGGGCTCAGCGAACCCAGCACCCCATTTTAAAGAATTGGGCTCATGTCTGGTCCTTACCCCGTGCTTTGCCTGTAGCTCCGCCATTCTTTGCCGCCTAATTGCCTCCAATTCTTCATCTGCCATCGTTTACCTGAATAATATGTTTAATTGTTAATGTCAAGCAGGAGCAACACGTAACGTAATTTATGGCAACAAAACTACAATCGGAGCCAAAGCAAGCTAACAGAGGCCAAACCAGGGAAGTATAATCGATACCGAGAAATCAACCGAAACGGCCCTCAGGCTGAAGCAATCCAACACAGAGCAACACCAACCCATCCCTGTTAACTAGACAGGCAGGACTTTGGGGGGGGGGGATTGTCTTAGACAATAGTTCTTAGCATAATTTCACGACACGATGCACCAATGCAGACCACATCTGTGGCGTGGACGCCCGAACACGCGGTTGGGATCCTCATCTCGCCCTGCAACCCTCGTTGTCCTCCTGGGGGAGCTCGAGCATCTATTCTGGGTCGCGACCATCCGACCTTGCTGACCCGAAACCTGGAACCAAATATACGGAGGAAGACGACCCCCAATGCTTATTTATATGTGTCTCTTCCGATATAAATAGATCCATAAACCAGTTCTGCTGTGCCGAAGACTCTTTGATGCAGAAGATGTTGAAAACATCCTTTGGGCTATATGGTTCATTGTGATTTTCTTTCTTTTTATTCTGGGTAAATTATTAAAATTTCAGCGGTGGAAAAGTGGTTTATGATTTATTTATTTATTATTTATTTTGTATTGCAACATGTACACTATTGAGACATTAGGGGTGGCTGACATCCTTTTTAGTTTTATTCAACTAATCTCTTATCTGCATACACACAATGACTTTTATAATAATAATAATAATAATTCCAAAATCAATAACAAAGAAATCAACCATTTTTAATGTAATTCTAATGGGTACAATTATTTTGTAATTTTGTTTCACTCCATATTGTACCACCAGATATTTAAGCAAAATGTATAAATGTGCTTTTGCACAATGTTTACTGTAAGAATAAACAGGCCTATTTTAGAATGTAATAATAATGACAATAACACCAACAAATTAAAACAAGAACCCAATGTAGGTAAACACTCATGGAATGATTTCTGCCTATTTGTTCATTGAAGTTGTAGCTTCTGAGCCAGAAGGATGACACTAGCTTCCTCTATACGTACTGTACGAAAAAGGGCTCAACAGCAGAGGGATGTGGTACTTTTGACCAGGGTCATTTATAGTGAAGACAATCTGCAACAGAATAAAACCCATATGAAGAGAGTTATCAATAATAAGACCATCATTAAAACAGCAGATGAATCAGAAACATTAATCAGTTCTAATGTTAGATGTTGTGATATCCAGGTTTAACCTCACCTCTACATATGGGTAAAAGCCTGTCTCTCCTATTCTCTCCCAGTACTTAGCAGTCTCAAAATGAATTTTATACACATCAGATGTAAACGCTTGTGGCGTGATGAGTCCTGGGCAACGGCCATCTTCATTAGTAGTCCTGTTGAGACCAAAGGTGATATGACAGTGAATATAAACACTGTGCATAGCTGAGGATTCCCACCAGTGCATGTGGAAGTGTTACTGGCTGTACCCAGTTTTTATTAAACTCCAGGCATTAGTGGACGGGTCTTGTCGATAGAGATGGAGAGCCAGGTTTGAGGCAGGGATCCCCATGGCTGTGTTCAACACATGTGTAGTTAGAGGACCAGGAGAGCCAGCCATTGCTGTGGTCTACAACATACAGAGAAAACAAATACATTTAAAATGAGCAATTATTTAATGCTTTATCTTATATTACCATTAATTAAGTTCAAATACCCAAACCTGTTGTCCTGAATGTGTAAATATTGCAACATGTTAAATGCATTTGATTAAAAAAAAGGTTTCATAACTTTAAAATTGCTCAATCAGTTTTTTAAAGAAATCATTAAGTGTATTAATACCTGTGATGTCAGCTTACCTTATTTTCAGGCAGGATATGACCCTTTAGGAGCTGCAGTCTCTGTGCACTCATGTAAACTGTCCCTGATAAATGAAATCCTCAAAGTTTTAACCTAAATTATGCTCCTTTATGCCCACTCGGTTTGGCCAGGTCTACCTATCGTCCCAGCCACTCTTTTATTCGAGTCATTTTCTCAGTTTAGTTAAATGGCTCTGCACTTTGTGCAATAACAGATGGAACTTTCAGGACATAAATTCCAAGGGGATATGATTGCGAAAAATTTCCCATGTTTACTGAACCCACGCGTAAGTCTTGATATATCAGAGTATATGAAATTACAATAATGTTATAATTCAGTTTTGAAAGAGTTAAAACTCACCAAATCCAATTCATAATGTATTTAATGTTGTAAGTTTTAAAAGTCACCCTATACTTCACAATGGTTCGATCCTCAGTCGCTGCCTGTACAACGTGTTGCCTTCATGAACTTTAGGTAAAACCGGTTGAATGACTTTTAATAAAAGTTCTTGTTTGTTTCTTATCGTCTTCTTCAACAGACTGATCTAAACACACAACATGACTCTTATCATAAAATCCAGGTTTCAGCGAGAGGAGATGAAACTTTCCTGCACTGTAAACAAAAGGCTTTTTCATTACGGTTTCATGGTTATAGTCACCTAGATTTTCCTATCTTTTTCCCCGCGTTTTAAGCCCGCAGCACCTCTAAAGACACGTAAACGTCTCATTGATTTCGTTATTGTCAGTTTGTTTAACTGCTGTGTTAGTGAACTTTGAATCCACAACCCATTAGTTGCCTCACATAAATCTGCTGCCAAACTAATGTAATGTTTGAGTTAAAACCATTATTATTGATCGAATGGCTGATTCTAGCTGAGCAATTTTAGGAGGTCAGAGATGATGTGCAGATTTCCCCCTCAGGGGCAGAATGACTGTAAGTTCATTCATCCACACACTGATGAAAAAGGAATGTGTTTGTCTTGTGACAACCATCTAACATGCAGATCTAATCCTGAAGAACATTATAATTTCTCCTTCCTGTGTTCTGATTGACCTTATATGGAATCCTTGTATAACATCAATATTAAGTGTAAAGTTATGAAGTAAGTCTTTTGACATCAGAATTTTTAATCAATATGAAACGACAACGAGTATTTCCACTTGCCTTATTGAATGCAAACCAAAACAACACCATGACAATATCATCATTTTCCTTTCTTTTTTTTTAAATAAAAAAGCATGAGAGTACCTTAAAGTTAAAAAGTAAAACAGACAGTTCACCAGTTACAATAATGCTAACAGTAATACACAATATTACACACTGACCCGGGCCTTTTCACATCACACGGTGCCAACACATGTTGGAAGAGAATATTTTAACCTTCCTGGAGGAAAACTGCACAACGTGACGAGGTCATGGACAGACAGACAGCAGCCTGTTTCCCTGCTCATCGATCACTCTTCAGAGAGCAAGGCGCAGGTTCTGGTGGTGTGAATGAACGCTCAGAGGAGGTTCTGCTGCCGTGCACCTCGGACCACCTTAGCTTGTGACGGTGCCACCTAATGGAACACAGCTGCCAGATTGGGAGAGTAAAAATGTCTGCGCCGCTGCCGGTCTATTGTGAGATTTAAGAAACAGGAAGTTCATGCTGATCCCATACTGATCCTGAAGATCACATCTGAATTGGAAATGGACCGGGTCATATCTGACGAGTAGATATGCAAAATCCTAAAATATATAGATAATAATTCTGGTTTGCTTTAGGGCAGAGAGACATTCTAAGATTTCCATATTTAAATAAATATCTTGCTGCTAAGTTAAAACAACGCAGTGGTTTTTGACAGGAACTTGTTAAAAATCCTAATTTGGGTCGTTACCTTCTGTCATCTGACAGCCAAAAGCCCCAAAAATGACGCATCAGCAGTGAGCGATAGTAAAATAATCACCCAAACTGGTGGGTGAAACTACACACAAAGAGGTGAGACTCAAGTCGCATTCACAGATTATTCCAGGTTTGACCCGATATAGTTTTATAACATCCCAAATCTTAAATTCCTTCATCACTGTATACATTCCTTCAATGAGAAATTAAACTGTGTGTCTGGTACCGGTGTGTGCTACTGGTTTCAGTGGAATCCTTTTGATTAAATGCAAAAACAAAATACCATTAAGCTGCTTATGCGACACTGTAACCACGCCAACCAAATCTCCACATACATCTTATAAAAACCCGACTGACAGAAAATGTGCCTCTGATCAACCACTCTTTGATTTCCAAGCTGCAGTCAAACAGGTAAATGAGCGATGGGATCTAAAGTGTAGCCTGCACGCTGCCCGTGAGTCTCTGATGCGCAACGGTGGACGTTGTTCTCCTCCTCCATTTTTGGCGCTTCAGCCGCGTCAGTGTGTCCGCACCACCCTCAGATTTCGTCATCATGGTCGGAGCTGTGGCTGCTCATCTGTGACAGCGAGACAAAGCAAACGGAGCCTTTATGCAAATGTCTATCCGCCCTCACCGGAGGTCTTTTTCTGTCATGTTTTATTGAAAATAAAGTGCACGTCTTAATAAATGGGGATGGATGACGTTTGCTTCCAGTCCCTCTTTAACAGCTGTGCTGGATGCAGAATTGTGGCGTCCATACCGTGTGGGGGTCATCCTCCGGCTCCCTCAGGTCATGGTCGTTCCTGTAGATTAGATGGCGAGTGCTTGGTGAAGGGAGAGAAGAGGGGGAGCGTTCAGGGCTGCTGACAGACAGCACATACGGTGAACCGGCCAGGCTGTCCTCTTGTAGGGGAGACCCTAAAACACAGGAGTCGATGATGGGTCCAGCTTCTGAACGATATTAGTGCATAAATGGTTCATACAGGGCTGTAAACCAAGCCTCGTGGACAAATGCTCATCTAGTTCTATCGCTGTCTTTCTACCTGAATCTTGTATTAAACAGGCTTCATTAACTTTGGACCAGGAAACTCTCAGAGGAACCTGACAGATGCTACTTTCCAACACTCCGTCGGGTTTCTGCAGGGATGTGTTTGAGTCGGCGCTTTTGGTGTAACTGCAGCCAAATTTCAGGGTTATGGTTTGTGACGGGCACAGTAGGAGCAGCTCAGCTCATTAATCACGGGAAATGTTCACACCGTTATTAGTTATTTATGATCAGTATCCTCAAGAAACAATATTATCTCGTATATGTACTCTTTGGTAACACTGTTTTGGCTCTGTGAGGGCAGGTAATAAATATGTGACAATTTAATGATTACAATGACAATTTAAACAATTAAACGGCTCTATCTTTGCTTTTCTTTTCTTTGCTACATTTTTCCTGATTTAATTCTTTAGGCTTTTTAACAATATGTTCCTGGAATGTGGATCAACTGAAAAGATGCACATTTGGAATCGAGCGCAATCAGCTGTATTTCGATCAATTGTCCACCTGAGGGCAGCAGCGGGTCTCCTTCACACGGAAACAGCTAAATAACTGATATTTATCTATTCTCTGTTTCATCTATTATCCCCCCATGTTTCCCCTTTACATATAATTTACAGTCAAGCATAAAGCAAGACGCCAACAGCCAATCCTGATTATACTGGTCACGATTTAGCTCTGAGAAACATCACCGCTGGAGAGAAAATAATTGATTTGTCAGAGAGACTAAGAGAAGCTCTGATGGTGGCGTGCACTGACTCCTGCCACGCTTATCCTGGATCATTGTGAGACAGGTGAGGCTAATGATCAGATGTGAGGAGAGGTGGTGTTATTTCATCCCAGCCCCCGCTGCCTGCACGCTCCCTCTGAAAGAGGGTCTTACCTTTGTGGTTGCTCCTCTTTGTGTCCATCCTGTCCAGATTGTCAAGTAGCCCATCGATCTGTGTCTTTATCAGAGTCAGCTCCTTTTTAATCACCTGTAACTCCTCCATGCCCACTGCAGGCAGAGATCATCAAACGCATTAGGAAATTAAACAAACCTAACCTTTCTTAAGAAAAGCTTTAAAGGAGTAGATTATAGTATTTGTAAGGATTAACCAAACAGATACAAACGTGTGCTCTTTTTCCCCCCTTCAAGCTTCCTGCTTCTTTTATACCAGCTAAAGCTGGATGGAACTATATTTATTCTCCAGGCTTGACATGAGCCAAACCTGACATTGCATTTTTCAAGGTGCAACTGTTAAAGGATGCCCTTAAAATGTGTTACATAACACCATGAAAGGCATCAGGTTCCAGGTCTGGGATAGACTCACTATATGGATCATGTTTGAAATGAATCCTTATAAACCAACACTGTTTTATGCAATGTTCACAACATTTAATGTAGATTGGATCATATAGCAGTGCGCTTTACTCACACTTGACTGTGGACGATGTAGAAGAGTGGGCTCTGGAGCTTTTGGCGTGAGTTCTGTCTCGGCTCTTTCTGTGACCACCAGAGTAGGAGGAAGAACGGGAACGCTTAGTCGGGCTGGGACCCAGGGGAGGCAGGGGGGACAGGGAGGCCGGCACACGCTGGTAGTCGTACACCCTGACAGATCAATGCAGGTGGAAAAACACGTTTGTGACGATGTGTGTTGTGCTCGTTTGTTAAATTTGTATGCAGGTGTTCGAAATCCTCAGATGATTTGAAGCCAGGATGCTAACGGAAGAATCAGGTTAGTTGTTTGGCTGGAACATTGTAGCTCAGACGGAATGGTGATACTTGGGGAAAAATCAGTGTTATGTAGGAAAACACAAGTAATTATTCACACACACACACACACACACACACACACACACACACACACACACACACACACACACACACACACACACACACACACCCATTTATTCCCCCTCACACCCATACCCATAAGTTCACATCCCAGCAGTCACTGAACAAATGCTGCTAACGGACAAACACAGGTGGGAACTGATGGGAACTCACAACACCGCTGATGTTTGTCTTACAGAATGGAGTTTTAAAGAGTCTAACTTGAAGTGTGGGACAGGTTGTTGTCACCACTAGATGAGGCCAACTCTTATGCAGTTGAGTGTTAAACCTTTAAAGCCCTGAATGCCTCATGTCAGATCCGGTGGTCCAAACGTTAGCTTAACCTCTGCACTCTCATAGGAATATAAACATGCCTCAATTCATCACACAGTCATTTATTTCTTATTTAAGACTTGCTTTAAGAGCATTAGCGTCTAAGGATTAAGAAACAGTTCAAATTAAACACCAATGTCCTCTATTATTGGCTTTTTATACGGGGTGATTATGAGTATGAAAGTTTTTGGCCCCGTAGGCGGCTCAGTAGAGCTTTTTTTATAATAGAAATATTTACAGAAATGATGCCGTGAAATTAAACTCTGCGCCAACAGAAAATTCATAATGAAGGTTATAAATTCAGCTCCTTGCAGCCCTTCAAAGTAGAAAATCCTAAACTTCATTTTCATTTTCAATAATCAATAAAATAACATTTGGAGATGAGCTAAAAGAGTTTAGATTAAAAATGGATTTAAAAGATGTTTATGATGAAGAGGTTCAAATTCCAGGCCTGCATACCCTGAAGGAATAATGTTCACCCCCTAAACCTAATAACCAGCGGCAAGAACTGCAATCAACTGGAGAATTTAAGTCAATCAGACAGACAGACAGACAGACAGACAGAAAGAGATATGCGCCCAGGCTGTGTCCTGAGCCCCCCCACATCCATCACCGGCACACATGCACCGCTGTGCCACATAAGGCTGAAGTGTATTAGGCCATAAATATGTGAGATTAGAGGCTCGGAGCATTGTGCACGTGTGGAGACGCAGACCAAAGATCTGTGACAGTTGAAAGTCCTTTTAAGGAGGTTTGCAGGGACGAACCAGACAATGTGTTGTTACACCAGCTTTGAAGTGTCATCTCTGAAAATGGAGGCTTAGACAATGAATGACTGCAGACGCGTGAGGATTACAGGAGCGCGTGAGTGTGTGTGAGAGGGTGTGTTGGTGTCTGTGGATTAGACCGCACAGGGAAAGCCGCTTTGTCAGCTCAAGCTGTTATCTGCGCGCTGAAAGACACTTTCTCTCCCGTGTTCACACCAGAGGACAGTAGACAAAACCGCTCCTCTCTTCCCCAACACGGCGACGTGCGCAGACATCGCAGGGGAAGGCAAACGCGTGCACACACCTACAGCTGCGCGCAGTGTTAGCCAGCAGCGCTGGGAATAACCCTGAACTGTGTTAAAAACAAATTGAAAATCAGTGGCGAGTGTTCCCCCCCGAGCAAGGACGGCGAAATGCAGCACGGAGCGGAAAAAAGCGAAGCGGCGTTGAACGCGCCGTGTGTGTGAGAGGGAGGTGTGTGCGGCCTAAAACCGCCTGCTGCTGTCAGATGTGCTGAGTGAGGTGTTTCCAGTGGTGACTGGGGACCGTGGGGGCGAGGAGGCTCCGTCAACGGCCCCACGTTCTGTTGGTTGGGGAGACTTTTAGGTTTAAACTCCTGATTCAATTTGGTCTTTTTTCAAGTTTTATTTCCAAATCCCTCAAGTCTTTAGGCGCGCTTGCACGTGGCCGTTCTGCTCGTGGCTCCTCGTTGGGTTCTGTAACAAACAACAAGCACCAAACAACAAACAACAGCTCCCCTCTCTTAAAATTGCTCAGCTAGAATCAGCCAATTTGTAATGACGTGCGGTCGACAAGTTTCCCAGTAAGTGGCGTCATGATTGAGCCCCTCACTCTTCGGCGCCTGTCAGCTGAGAAGCAGACGGGGGGGGGGGAAGAATCCATCTCCTGCACTGACAAATGTGAGCTAGCGCTGTCTGACAGTACCTGTCATAGTGGTCCTCCTGGTAGCTGTCACAGTCCAGGTCCAAGTCAGAGCTGCAGGAGAGGTGGAGACAGACGAGGGCAGGTTAGAGACATCTGCAGCTCACGCTTCGCCACAACCGTCAGCGCGCTTGTTCGCTGTGTAAACGCCGCTCAGCGCGGTGGCTCCGTGTTCACGCTCGCCGCCCAGCCGCAACGTGACACCACATGGGTTTTTGATTTTCTTTTCTCCAGCCTCACAGGTGGAAAATCCACCGAAGACCTGTCCCACAACTGGCTGAACATCAGAGAGAAGGAAATGAAGGCCGGTGATTGATGCGACAAGAGCCGACCGGCGTGCACCTGCTGAGCCCACCGGAGCAGACTGGGGAGGAAAAATGTGACATTAAGCCAAAGCGAGATCACATTGAGGCGTCAGATCTCAGCATTCCTCTCTAATCCCCACACAGAGTTGCTAATAATCCCTCCATGTTGCTCACCCTCCCTCTGGGTCCCGTTGTCCCTGACGCTGACTCGCTCCATCCATCCCACCCCTGCCTTCCATCTTTGGAGTTGTTTCATGTGTCACCTCTAAAACGGCACCTCGCTCGGCTCCGTCTGTGGCACAAACGTGTTCTTACAAGGTGGTCCTGATCAGCGCTTCTTCTGGGGACAACAGAACACAGTTTCCCCTCCAGAACCGGGACCTTAAAGGTTGTCAAACCCTGCAGTGGGAGAACCTCGTTCCCGTTCAGCCGACCTCCAAATGAAACTTCCTCCTGTGAGGGAACAGTTCACCTTGGAAACTTTTCTAATTTATCTGTTATTTTGGAAAAATCTCAGCATGTTTTCACTGAAATTCCCGGAAGGACAAACTTTTCCGCAGCACCTTTTAAAAAAAACACTACTATGGGGGGGGGGAGGAACCATTTCCCTGAGGTCCTGAGGGGCTGTGATGAAGAACACTGATTGGAGGAAGACTCTAGGGTTCCTAACCACGAAAAACCTTTAGATGGGAGGTGATGCGGTTGCCTCCCCCTCCCCCAATGACTGAAGGCCAGATGAGCCACTCTGACTTCTGTCCAGCAGACACATTCAGCCAACAGACAAAGTGGGGGGAGGCTAAGGTGCTATTTTCTGTCTTTGTCTGCCTTTTGCTTGGCGCTCGCTGGTTCACTCTGGTGTTAAAGTGCTTTCGGCACTCTTGGACAGATAAAGATAACGTGTGAAGGACAAGTGTCCACTTTCAGGAAATAATACCGTGGACGGCCAGACGGGCTGTACAGAACCGCTGAGGTCTGGTTGAGCTTCTCAGAGAATCTCTACAAGTAACAATACTGATCAGAGAAAGACTAATAATGCTGGAATATGAATTATCTCCAGAATACTTTAACTTATTACACCTTTCAAAATACACAATGTTTACACATGTTTATACCGATAAGTTCTGATTAACAATAAATACCTGGTTATTTAATTTTCAATGAGGTCAACAGACAGGAAAACAGCCCTTTGTACATGTGCTGTGTATGTGTGTGTGCGTGTGTGTGTGTGTGTGTGTGAGAGAGAGAGAGAGAGAGAGAGAGAGATGGACAGCAGGGTCACTAAAGGCTAATTAATTTCTTTTCATAATTTCTCAAGTGCCAAAGCAATCCATTAGACATGGTTGGCTATAAATCATCATAAGTGTCCCTCTGTATGTGTGTGCGTGTGTGTGTGTGTGCGTGTGTGTGTGTGTGTGTGTGTGTGTGTGTCACCCAGACAAAATTGAGTTGCTTTTTGTGAACCGTGAATTTCAGAGATATGCACAGTCAACATCCACCAAAGGCAGAAATCGGTTTCACAGGAGCCAAATTTATGAAACCTCAAAGGTTTGTGTGTGTGTGTGTGTGTGTGCGTGTGTGTGTGTGCGTGCGTGTGTGTGTGAGAGAGAGAGAGAGAGAGAGAGAAATGAATTATTACAGATGTAGTTCAATTGACGTTGAGCCTCGACAGATTTCATATAAATCTCACTGACAATTGATCAAAAGGACATCTTGTTTTGTTCGGTGACATTTTTCTTGATAAATCATCGCTGCTGCGTCTTTGGAGTCATTTGTCCTTTTTTAACAACCCAATGCCTTTTTGATAAGGATTTATAACACTGTCAATCATTGACAAAAAGAAATAAAGAAAAGGTTAAGTGGGGTTTTTCTCTAGGCCTATTATTTTAAACGATGAATATCTAATTATAAATAAATGTAAATGTACGGTGGGTAAACACAAAGAAAAGAGGAAATGACTTGCACTTCCTTCATTTCCTCACTTTTATGTGAAAAGACATTCATGAGTAGAATATTGGGAATTATCATGAAATAACACGGGGGGATTTTCATGTCTGCAAGATATGATCAGATTAGGAGCTGATGGCTTGAGTTTATGTCGCGTCACATCGTCTTAAAGAACAGGATAATGTGGAAATCTCTGTAAATTCACTGGAATGTCTGGCGTCCTTCCAGCTCTTCAAATCGGAATCCTACAGACGCGTTCCGAGAAGAGCGGACGACGCCGCTGGGAAAACAATGTGAAAATGATGAAAACAAAGGAGGCCAAAAACGAGTGAGGAGGAGAGCGCCCGTTAGAGCCGGACGGCTGCTCAAACGCCTCAACGATAAGACGCCTGAACTCATGGTTGAAGAGCACTGATAAAGTTGTGGCGCCGTGTTGTGCACCTTTGAAATGTGTTGGCTGTGGATAAACCGGGGCGGCGGGCTCCGGTGGAGATGCGAGCGCTGCAGCTTTGATAAAGGAAGGCGGGGAAATAAAGACGGCGACGGCGCTTTTTCTTGCTGCCAGTGATAAGCGACGCTCGCTTTCCTCTTTTGAATCAGTGTCGCCAACTGAGTCGAGCGTTGCCTCACAACCCTCGGAGGACGGGGCTGCGTCGTGGTCACGGGAGGTTGGTGAGTCCTAAACACGACAAAGGTTCACGACCTCACGCCTCGTCTCCATCCTGCTGCTTCACAGGAGCAGAGGAGCACCGGAGGATCTCTGGACCGCCGACCACCACATCTGTGGGATGATGGATCGTAATCAGACAAAGTCCTTCTCGGAGGCGAGCGCGTCGGCGGGGGAAGAGACGGCGATTATCAGAGTTGAACCGCAGCGGAAGCGAGAGACAGACAGACGGTGGGTCTGATTCAAGCTCAGGCCTCAGAACGTGCACGCTGCACGTTCTGAGGCCTGAGTGGGCGTTCTCCAGCTCCTGCAGCTGTCTCCTACATAAGGGCTCAACATTGTTGCTCTGTTGTTTCAATAAAAAAGCAACGTCTCATCACACCACAGACGACCAGTCTCCATGTGAAGGTTACAGGAGACCCAGATGTTCACCCAGGAGATCCAGGACGGTCATTTCTAACCACATTTCACACTGTGGCAGCAGTAAATGGTTCTACGCCAGTAAAGGAGGTTTCATCCTCATCCTGAGGGACAATTAGCCTTCCCTAAAGAGCATTTTTATTAGTTTCTGAAAGCCTGCTGAAACATGCAGCGCTCACATGCTCAGCTGCTTCAGTCAATGAAGCGCACAGTCGATCAATAACACATCAGTGTGCAGTCTGCTCCTTGACATCTATTACAGCTTGGCCCAGAGGTAAAACTTGGATATGCAGGGTGGCGATATGAAATGGGCCTCAGGCCAGGGGAGATCAATGGTAACTCAAGAACCCTCATCAATTGATATCCAGCACTCGTCCAGGGGAAATCATCACGGAGAGATATTGAGGTACATGCTTAGGAATTATGTGTCAATTATGTCCTCTCTTTAGGAGGACCTAACTGACTGATAGGCCTGGCAGTAGTAGAAGGAGAGCTGTGATTGATAGGAAAGACACAAATGAGTGTCACTGCATCAGTAAACGTTGAGTGGAACCCAGAGCTGAGGCTGGACCATAGTGGACAGAAGAGGATTGTCTCTGAGGAGCGTCCGTGGCTTCCTCTTCCCTCTGGACCACGTGTCCATCGCAGCGGCCTCTAAGTTGGCCATCGCGGGTAAACTGACTTTCAAATGTTTCTGGAGGAGCCAAAAGTCAGAAATCAGTGGAAGTAGGTGTGTGGAGTCGAGAAGAGGACAGCAGGCAGGAAGACAGGCAGACGAGCCACAGCCCCCAAACCAGCTGTCAGGGTGGGGACATTCCTGGTTGATACCGTAGGAACAGGCGCGGTATCGGGGGACGGGCGTGGTCTGTCTGTCTGTCTGTCTGTCTGTCTGTCTGTCTGTCTGTCTGTCTGTCTTCTCCAGACTGGACTCAACTCTACGCAGTCTTTAGGGTTTCTCATCAGGTGATGGGAACTTGCTACGAGAACCTATTTTAGTACTTCCTGGTTGGTGAGGGAGAGACGGTCCTGGAGAGTGACTCCTCCACAGGAGGCAAAACTGCCATTTTCATCCTCACTTTGTCTCAGTTCTCCCCACTCATGATACCAGGAGGAACACTTTAGACACAGCAGCCCTCAGGATGCAGTTTACATCACATCGACTTGGTGTTTGTTTAACCTGCAGCGTCATGCTGATGATTAAGGGGGGGGGGGGGGATTCACTAACTGGTCAACTCGATAAATCCAACTTTTGTGCTTTTGTACCTAAAAAAAAGTTACAATATTAGCTTGGTGTAACTGTGCATGTAAATGCTCCAAATGATGTTGCAGATGAGAGGAGACAAATGCCAGAGGACAGCAGGGGACATTGGCAGGAAGGACGCCGCTGAAATATCCCTGGACTTTTTAAACAAAAGATTACCATAATCTGGCTTTCAAATAAAGGCCTGTTGCAGGCGCCTACCGTGCTCCAAATCCCCGAGGGCTTTTAAACATATTAATCACTTTGCACAAACAGACCTTCGACAACTGAATAATTTATTTTTCCGAGACGAAAACTTGAGGTATTCTTATGTTTGTCTTGATTCTGATCGATTAAGAAGCACAAAGCTGAAGTGCACAGAGACAACACATGCAATGTGTCTGCATATACTGAGGAGTAGCTGGGCAACAAACCCAGCACGCTCCGCACAGCAGGGGCTGATCCTCCTGGATCTGGGTTCTGGAGTGGGAACGTTCTTTGTTCACCACGAGAGCATTTGCACAAAACGGAACCCACCAGAAAATGAGAAAACTATTGAACAAACGCAATTGAGATTTTTCAAGTGAGGGTTTTATGAGGTACTTATGTCAGACTGCCAAACAGGCACGAGTGCGTCCCATTTTGGAGAAGAGGAGCAGCAGCAGAACGTTACACCCCCCCCCCCCCCCCATAAAAAAGACCAAAAATATCAATATTGGTCAAAAGCATGAAGTGCAATTAAGATTTTTAAGTGCTTTATTTTCCTGTCTTCTGCGGCAAAACATGTCTGCGTTCCTGAGTCAATAATGACAGAGTAAAAGTAAAACTAGAAGTGTTTGAGAAAGAAACTTTCAAATGGAACTCCAGACCAAAGCAAAAAATGTAAAAATAAAAATGTGAAGTGAGACCAAGGAAGGATCCTGGTAAAAACCCCTCTGCGATTCACAGCGGCGTTGTTCTATGGCGTCTTCCGCGGCCTCAACGGTCAGACAACGTGCACCACTCCCGGGTTTTCCACCAACTCAACCTCTGGTGCTCGTGAGATTACTCTGATGAGCTCTTTAGAGAATCAGTGTAGGAAAAGATAAACACAAGTAATGAAATGAAGCTGAAGGTCAGATCTCTCCTCTGGAGCTATATTAGATCTGTGATGATAGAATCAGGTAAATACACTGAGCATGCACACACACACACACACACGCACACACACACACACACACACACACACAATGCCATGGTCCACGTCTTATTCCTCCTACTGTTATATTTGCATTGTTCCTGGGGAAACATATTACAGTATATATGTTGTTTATGTATATACAGTAGGTCTGTCACCCCTCTATATTTCCCTAATTAGGCAGTTGTGGAGGTAGAACATCACCCTAGATAAGGGTCACACACGTTGCTCACACACCATTTACCTAACTCTGTCCACACTACATTACACAATATCGACTCGAGGAGACACGCTGAGCACGAAGCACCAGAATTACGACTCCAAGCAGCCAATTTTCTGTAGAACAAAAGAGCCTATTTTCTAAATGAAAGCTTTTGCCGTTAGACCCTAATAAGCAGGTTTAAACTGAGGACTGGCTGTTTAACTTGACGCATCCCTTTGTGCCGCAGCACATGTACTTAATTGTAAACGTGTGGCTTCTCTCCAGGAAGACCAACTGCTATAGCTCAACGCCATTCATCAGAACCTCAGGGTCTCGCTGGGAGCGTTAATGGGAAATTTCAGACTTCTGTCTACTTAGTGGTAAATAGTGTCATTAAACAGCAGCGAGGTGACAAGTGACATCCAGGAACTTGCACAGACCTGCTCCTCCTCCATTCATTACACGGTCACTAAAAGTGAGTAAAGAACATTTTAAGCTACTTTCTATCTCAGTCTTTCTCTTAAACCAAAATTACTTAGGTTATTTATTGAAGTTAAAAGTCCACCCTTGGGCCGACTGCAGTAATTAATCCTCTCAGCCCAGTCCTTTTTGTGGAATAAAAAGAGCTAAACCCCATGTAGAAATTTAAAAGGGTGTCAATAATTGATGAGTAAGTAGCTGTGGCCACGGCGAGCTCAGCCTGGACGCACCCCGCGCTCCTTTCAGCTTCAAGTGCCGGCGCTCCCATTCAATAGAGAAACCACCAAGTGCATCCCTGAAACAAATAACTGTGTTCTCCTGCAGTGAATCAAGTCCAAACTGCAACAGATTTGTTGTAACGACGTGTTGCAAACTTGATTTGTTTTTGTGAACCTGAACATTCAGATAACTCAGGGATTTGGGCTGCTTTTACAAAAGCAAATAAAATATTTATTGTGCTTACTTACTGCAAATGTGGCATTTGGGTGCGGGGGGAGTCGCCGTCGCCACTGACTGCACTTAATAAACGCCCCCATCATGCTGCAGGTACACTGATGTGATCTGTGTGACGTGGTCCCCGTTTGATTTTCCTTTCAGACATTCTTCAGCCAAACATGCCAAAGTACCTCTTAAAGTTGGTGTGGGCAACCCAACACTTGGTGATGCATCGTGGGAGCATTTACATGCATTTCTCTGATCGCAGGTCTTTTCGGTGCGCAATTAGGTCGACAACAGAGCAAACACACGCAGGCTTGTCCTCTGACAGACAAAGACAATTTCAGCATTTAGAGGGTGTTTAGCACAAATAATGAGCCGCCATTCAGAGCGCACTCGAGGGAAGACTCTGTGTTTTCAGCCGTGATCGACAGGACTGACATTTACCGAGTCTTCCAAAGTCTGCAGTGGGAGATTCTCACCGGGCACAGCTAACATTAGCTATGCAGCTCGGCTGAGGCCATAAGCGCCAGTTATCTGGCACGCTGTTGACAGATGCGAGCAGTTTACTGTCTGCACCTACAACTTTCCTTGTTGCTTTCTCCTGAACCTGCTCACTCAGCGTTATAAAGCACCTCCAGACACTGTTGAGTGTTACTGATGCCAATAAAGAAAATAATTTTATGTTAGCATTGATAAGACACGTTAATTCTGTTTACAGCAAACCTGATGATTTAGAAATATGATGGTAGCTTTAAAATATAGGCCAACAAATTCTGCTTTAGCCCACAATCGAGCTGCCAAGCAACTACCGCTGTTCTCTGGACGTGTTTTGGATCCTGTCTCATCGCAGAGCCGTTTTAGGTTTTTCCAGTTCAGCTTTTAATCCAATTTAGACCGGATGGGAAGATTTTCTTCCAAACCAAATGAATGCAGGGTAAAGACTGGATGTTGAGCGCCGAGCGTACAGTACATGAGCACAATGCTCTTTGGGACGTCTATTCACCTTCATGCGAGCAGAGAGAGACACACACATCCACACACACACACACACACACACCCCACATACACAGCTACTCCTCCTCACCTTGCTCACCCCTATTACCCCTCCGTGCTGACAGAGCTTTCCCCAGCCAGGTCACTCGGAGCGCTCTCCTGCTGCCCGGTGCACTTTCACCCTGCCACAACAACCTCTGTCACTCCACAGCTCTGTGGACAAAATGCACACGGAGTTGTTTTTTTTCCGTGTTTTGCTTTGGGATGTGAAGATGCCGTCACCGTCGGACCGAGCAGAGATGAGATGAAAAAAGGTCGAAATTGGTAGAAACTCAACCGCCACTGTGAAAAATAGCCGGAATGTGCAGCAACTACAGGAGTCCATGTCTTCAAATTCCCCTTCATCCTGGAACTTTTATTCTGGAGTCTGTGTGAGGGCTTTGCCTGCTTCTCACCTGTTGTTTATGTTCCTTTAGCTTTCACTGGGCTTGGAGAGGCATGTTTCTCCCTGAAGCTGGCTGACCAAGCCGCTATTGATTGTAGGAATCCTCGGGCAGTTCACACAGACGCGCAGAGGGACGTTAAATGTGTTATAAGTCATTAAGTGCTCCCAGCCTCAAATCTCACCTCCCAAACTCAAAACATATTGACATATTGTGCTCTAACAAGTTTTTGTTTTTGGCCATAGCCTGTAGGTGTGTAGTGATGCCTGCGCAGCATGTGTGCAGGCGTGTGCACGCCTCATGCCGCAGCGCCTGTGCACAGTACACACTCTGCTTTCTGTGCTGAACACTAGGAAGCCTTCGCCAGTGGTTGTGTTGGGTGCACAGAGAAGACTGACTCTGCTCGTGCGTGTGTGTGTGTGTGTGTGTGTGGGTGTGTGTGTGTGTGTGTGTGTGTGTGTGTGTGTGTGTGTGTGTGTGTGTGTGTCGGCAGCAGACGCGTCCTCTTGCTACCCTGGGGGCTCAGAGCCCATTTCCTGTTGTGCATTGTGATAAGTTTCCCTGTCAGATCCTCCCAGCACCGCTATATTTCTGATAAGCTCCACTGCAAGTTTTCCCGACCTCTGGCTCAGAGATCAATTTGAGATTGATTCAGAATGCCCTGCTGGGCCGAGCTGGAAGATCAATTTGAGATGGATTGTTCACGCCAGGGGGCCAATGACACGCAGTGCTCACTTGCTTTTCCTCCTTTGCTTTCTTCACCCCCTCCCTGACTGTTATTTCTTTCAATCCTGCCTTCTCTCCCCTATCTCCTCCTCTCTCTTTCAATTGTTTCTCACTTGTCCTCTGTAGTGGTGTTACTCTGTTTAATCCTGTGGGCCTTCCACACTTTTTACATCGATTCTCATTTATGTGCCCTTCTGCCCTCACGCCCCGCTCTGCCTTTCCCTTCCCTTCAGCGTGTTTACCTCCCAGCACCCAGCACCCCGGGAGGATAGAGATGACTTTATTAGCAGAGGGACCAACAACTGTAGAGTGACAGACCTGCACTGAATAACACAGATAAGTCATCTGGCTTGGAAATGCATAGAACCACCAAATATATGGATGCAAACACACAATTCCAGTTCTTCCACACATTATACACATTCCCCCCCGACCCCCCCAGCCGAAGCAGGTGTTTTGGATGTCACACACACATATATACATTTTTATATGGGTGTGTGTTTGTGTATATGTAATGATTTATTAATGATGTTGAGACTTGAGTAAGAAAAATGTCATTCTTTAGTTCTTTTGTCTAAGTGCATTTTGTGCCAACACACACACACACACACACACACACACTAAACAGACTCATTCATGCCATCATACTCTGAGTCAGTTGAGCCACTGACTCATGACCTTTCAGCCACACCATGATGTCTCTAGAAAATATATCATTCTCTCTCTCTCTCTCTCTCTCTCTGTGTCTCTCTGTCTCTCTCTGTCTCTCAGAGGGCTGGATGGTGGCCCTGAAACCGGCCGGTGCACTTTCCTCCCTCATCTGCACAGATTGACCTTTTCCCCAGCTCATCTGTCCACCTCTGTCTGCGCTGACCTTTACCTACAGTAAAACCTTTGACATCTTTCCCAGAAGTGGACTTTAGACAGCAGCCACGCGTGCATCCGTGCAGCGCGAAGGCCAATGAGAGGACAGATGTGAGAAAGCTTCACAGATAAATGAAAATGGCAGTCTTGCCAAATTAATGCTGGAGAGAGGAGAGAGATTAATAGTGGCTCAAAAAGGACATTTTCTCCTGACTCTGTCATTCTTTGCTTGCTGGGAAGCTTAAATATCCTCGAAGGCTATTGTGGGACACTCCAAACAACAGCCACATATTCAAACTTTCTAGTCCTCTCTAGTCCCATTTCAGTTACATAGAAAGGTTTTTTTTTGTTGTTGCTGATGTGAAAAGGCACTGATGGGATCATGGTAGCATAGAGGATAATCTGTGTTTTTATGTAATATTATTATCTGTATCTACATGTAATCTTGGCACGCCAAATTGTGCCGTGCATATACGCATTGTTGAGTTGAGGAAACTCGCTGGAGTTCATTTCAAAGTTTCCTCAAATTCAAATCAACTCATCTTAGATTCAAACATTCACAGTTTGAAAGGAACGTCCTCTGAAAATCCCATTCAATGGCCCTGGTCAACGGCATCCCCGGAAATCTATATCTGGGCCTGGCCGTTGCCGATGTGGAGGCGTCGTAAATTTGAGTTCTTTTCTGCCGCCGGCTGCTCATTACGAAGACCCACAGCTGGCTGCATATTATTTAGCTTTGATTTGAAATCAAATGATGATGTTGTAGCGTGTCAACATAGTTGGCTCACAACAGCTGGCAGTCAGCTGTGCTGAGAGCAGAGCGGCACCTTAAAAATGTGTGAGTCCAACATTTTACCCTGTCGGAAGGTTTTGCCCGTCAGCAGTCATAAAATCTTAAACGACCAAATGTGTCACCTATTTCCTGACGCTCTCCTGTCTCTACAATATGACATCAGATTAAATTGTGGCAGATATCCACACAGCGTCATCCACCATTGTTCAGTGGGCATCCGCAGAATTTATGGCCTGAAGCCTCCACCTGTCCCACCCCAGTTAGCCTCTCTGAGCCCACATGACAGATGGGTCCTCGTTTCCATCGTAGCTCAAACCCCTCCATGACAGACCGCTACAAGAATGACATGCATCGAGAAAAGCAGACAAAAATACCAGGGAGCAGATGCTCAGCTGGTCTGTGCGCAGGCCAGAAGTCATTTCACTGAGATGCCAAATGGAGCAGATAATAAAATCAGCGCTAAAACGAGCTCGAAGCTGGCTGGATGTTTATGCTGAGGAAGTTCCACTTGAAGCAGTTTGACTACAGAGTAATTGAAGGCATTAATTTGGTTGTTGTTTCAGCTATTTTGGAGTTATGCCTTCATTTATGGAGTGGATGCGTCTCAACGCAGCCTTGGTCCTCAGTGACCAGCGCTGTTCCATTTGAAGTCCTCTGAAGTACTTTAGGTAAATTAGGATTTCTGTCACCATTTCAGCTTTAATACATCACCTTGGCTGTCGCTTTACGCTGTGCAGAGCAGATGCAGTGGCAATTTAGTGCTTTGCAAGCTGCCGTTTCCCCGCGGTGCCTCGTTGGACAAAGCGTCATAACAATTTGCCTGTTTTTAAGCTGCGCCGGACACCTCCGTAAGCACGCCGCTAGCTGTAGCTGCACGTGCCAAACGCGAGCGTGGGAGCAGGCAGCAGAGGCCCGCTCGTGTTGGCTTGGCACACAAGAACACAATATAGAGTAGATTAATTTAAAGTCCCACAGACAGGTCAGGTGGAGGTCCTTGACATTTATTCACATCCTCCACGCTGTCCAACAACAGCCTGATCGATGTTTTCATTTTGACTCGCTGTCGTTTCAGCAAAAACAGCGGCTGTGTGCCAACGGAGGTTTCCATTGATTGCTGAAACTCTAAACCATGTGATATATCTCAGAGCAGTTATTCCTGTGGACGTTCGGGGGGGTCGACCATAAACTCTGTAGTATCCAACAAGATGAAATTGACAAAGACCCATTTGATTCAAGATACCTGGAGCAACCGTCGCCTCTTCTGTGTGGAGACATCATCCTCTGTCTGATCACCCCGACTCGCAAATGACACCGTTTGAGTCCAGAGCTTAATTCTAATCTTGGCATTATCAGTAAGTTTTTATACGTGACAAGATGCAAATGACACTTTGTTAAGCTTTATCGCTGCAGGTGGTTGCATGTTCGATCTCACATAATAACACAGCTTTAAACCATAAGAGAGAACATGGGCACACGGCCAATGAAAACAGACTGCAGCAATTCTTCATCAGATATTTAAAACCAAAATGCTATTTGGGTTATTAAATAATTGTACGAGCCAAACGGGTCAGTGAGCTTTCATGGTCGTGTGCAGCCGAGGCCACAGCTGCAGCATCTGTGCTGTGAAATGGTTGCCACTTCATTTAGCTCATCCCTCCATCTACAGCTGGAGCTCATCTAGCTAAGAGAGAGCTGTGATGGTCTGAGAGCAGGGATGATGAAGACAAAACCTTTATGTTGTAAGAATCGATGTGGAGGAGCCGGACTGGGGGCAGACGTTTGAAAAATCAGCAGTGGGAGATGGCAAAGAGAAAAAGATCCGCCATCCAGGATGCTTTGATAATTGTGCAGTGGCTGAGATGGTTCGGGAGATTGCACATTCGAGACAGAGAGGCTATAAATGAAGGGGGAAAAAACATATTTCCACTCCTCAAATCCACCTCACTGTCTGTTCAACATGCCGAGACGTCCTTGGTTCAGAGACATCAATTTAGAATGGCAGCAATTAAACAAGATATGTGGCTCAGCTCCTAAATCCATCCATTGTTGTCATAGCATGCTAATCTACTCTATTTGCTCTACCAGATGTGCCTAACAACGCGCATAGCAACTTATCTGGTTGATAACATATCCTGGTCCTGGATGTGCAACAGCTCTAATAGGAATACCCATTTCACGTTATATAATTAATGAAAGATTCCGTCCAGAAACCTGCTCCTGTCAGCATTCTGCAGATTTAAGAAATGAGATATTCATGAGGATGGAATTCTGGCATGATTAGTATGACATCAGCACAAGGATGGGGCGCAATATGGTGCAAGACGGAGAGCCTCATTGGCCTCAAACTGTAGCACCGACACGCGCCTCTGAACTGTGTTCGGTAAATTAATGTCCTGTGAAAACACTGGCGTGTCTATTTTCTGTGAGGTGAACGTTCACCGGCTTTATGTGTGTTTGCATGTGGTTTTATACAAATACAGTCGCTCTCTGCAAAGAGGATTGTTTTCTAAAACCTGACGGCCATAGAATTTCTACACAAACCATGAGACAAGCGGCATGGGCAGATTACATTGCTTTGGAGTCTCAAGCGTGAACTGGAAAGTTTACTCCCAGAGCAAACTGGGCCACAGGCAGTTGTGTTTGTTGGCAGATCGGCGGGAGGAGGGAAGAGGCGGAGCCTAACACAGCCAGCAGCCCAGAGCCAGATTATCAGAGTATGGACAGAGAAATTCAGAGTAATTCAATTTCTACACAGTGTTATGTAAACACACACACACACCCACACACACGCACACACACACACACACACACACACACACACACACACAGACAATAGGAGAATGGAAAATGGACTGACAACATGTCAGTCTGTGTACACCCAGCACACCGGAATATTAAAGCTAGATGATGGATTACCACCAAATATTGTATAGACATAAATCATCGTCGTGAGTCAGGTAATCATGTATATAATTATCTCAGCATGACTATAATGGCCCCCGAGAGCACAAGCTTGTTGGTGGGTTTTTTAACATGCCGATTTCTGCATCTGATTCAGCGCGTCTTTTGTTCGAACGGCTGTTGACTCATGATCAAAAAATAAAATTAGACTCATCCAAATGGACGCAGCAGTAGAGCACCACTTGGTCACGGTCTAAAGTTAATATACCCCAGGCATCCTCTGTTTGACGTTACATTGTCCTTTGAGTGTGTGTATGTGTGTGAGAGAGTGTGTGTTGGTGGGGGGTAAATAGCCTCATTAATTCACGGCTGCATGCTGTTAAATAGCATCATGGTGCAAAGGGCAAAGAGAGAGCGGTCAAAGCAGACTGAACTGAATGCTGAATGTGTAATGTGCATCCTATGCTGCAACATTCATACCTAATGATAGGATGGCACCAACGGAGGGGCAGGAAATCGAGCGATGGGGAATGGAAACATATCAGTGTATTTGCTGGAGCTGGGGAATATACGAGTCCCAGGGTTTGCAGAAGAAAGATGAGATTTACTGAATATATCGGGATTAATACTGTTACCCTTCTTTTATGTCCCATTTGTGCTTATATTTCTGGCCTATTTCCTCCAGGTTGGAAGCAGTGCACATTTCAGCTCTTGAAATTATTCCAGCACTTGAAGTGCCTACACAGTCAGCAAAAAAATAGATTTTACTATCGTAACACTTTCACTGTGATTAGTCACAGTGTTATACACAGAATTATGCCTTTATTTTCAACATGTGATCCCATTTCTGCATGAAATTCGAAGGTAAACCTTTAAATCGCTTGCAGCTGCCAGCAGCAAAACAATTCAGCACTTTGGATAAAATATAAAATCTTTTTTATTTTTCCAGCCGCCTGATCAAATTAGTTCCAGACTTTACACGACTCTGTGGGCCAAGCTAAGGACATTTGACCGTGGGTCATTAATCACAGATGGAAAGCAACACAGAATGAGAGAATCTGGTTAAAAACTCGGGCAGGTTTCCCCACCATGCGGCGGACATCCGTACTTTTGCTGCAGTGATGTAGCCCCGTATGAACACTGCGAACCGCTTTACGGCATTTAAAATGCACTGTCAGGACTCCCCCCACTTCATTAGAGAGACTCAGAATAAAAAGACGCAGTTTTCAAGCAGTTTTGGGATAAAAGTGATAACCTCAATAATGGATTTGAACCAGCTCTCCTTGCGATTGCATCTGTGGTCTCTCTTCCTTTCATCACCTGTAGGGCTGCGTTATTATTAGTGCGGCTCCCTGGCCCCGCATTAACCTGGCAGCTATAACCATAATCAGCTCCAATCATGTGTGTGCACTAAATCAACAGACAGATTAAAATATTGACTGATGGAGACAGCACTTCTAGCTACGATCAATAGCAGCTTACAGACGCATCTGGTATAAAGCTAATAACAACTAATGTTGCATTGATTGCAGTGCTGAGATCCAGCTATTGAGTTACTCATGAAGGGCTGCAGCAAACAATAGAGTGTATGATTATCCCTGAATGATGGGAGGGATTGTGCCTGGAGTGGGTGGATGGATTAGAGGCTATAGGGTGGGTGGTGGGCTGCCGGTACTCACCCGTAAATGGTGCTGCTGGCCCTCTTATTCGTCGCCCTGGAGCGCCCGGACTTCAAATCGCCACTCATGCTCATATCTGCACAGAAGAGCAACCGGACCATTTGCAAGAGAATTTTGAGCTGTGTGTTCTGCACCGAGCTGCCTGCATAACACGCATTTTCCCGGCAGGACGCAGAGCGCTGCCGCGATCCCACAGAGAGCTTGGGTGGAGAGGGCTCAACATGCCAGCAAAGACGCCGGCATGACGAGTGTGACCGATCCCAGGTCTGGAAGCTACATGCAGCGTTCCAACGGACACAATAAATCCACCTTAACGAGCACAGCAGTGGCACAGGGTGTCCGAATAACCAGCCATACTGATCTTTATCTAACACACATACAGTGAATCTGACATATTAACCATAAATTGTGGTGTTGCTGATGGAACTCAGGAGTGATTCAAATGTCTCTCTTTTGTCTAGACCTCTGAGCCCCTCCCCCTCACACATCCTTTTTTAATGGTCCTTCAAAGTGAAAATTAGAAACACAATGTTTTTATTGAGTCCTAAAGGAAAACTAAAAGCTCTTTTCTCATTCATCCCTCCAACTGGCCCCTTTTGTGTGCTAATAAAGCACGAGCCATCTTGATTACAGGACACGCTGCCCGCTGATCGTGTGGGATGCATCTCAACAGTGATTTAGCAAAGGTGAGAGTACAAGAGAGGGAAAGTGATGCATTAAAATGGGAAGAGGCGAGAAGAGGGGATCAGCCTGACATGGACAGATGGATGGTCAATGGAGTGTGACTGGGCCAGCTGCACATCCACTCACCCAGCGTGACTGTCAAATAGCTGCGGGCTGCAATCATTTAAGTATGGCTTTAAATTTGGGAGACGGTGAAGACGTGTGTGTGTTCTTTACCTCACAGGGCAGGAACACATTTTTGATGGTTTATAGTCATAGCGGGACCTGCTGCACATTGTCTATTCAGCCTGCTGAGAAAGTAGACCCAGCCTCTGACACCTTTTCACGCCTGAGTGTTTCCCAGTAGTGTCAACGCTGGCGCCGCTCACAGCAAAAGCATCATGAAGAGTTCTGACCTGACCTGGAAGCTGGTCTGAGTGCTGTACGATAACGTCAGAATAAACACGGTGTAGTAACGCGTGCACAGGTCGCTCTGATCCGATGGATGTCAGTTTTGAAGCCCGTCCTGCTCCGGAGATAAGCTGGAATGTGTTTTAACAGCAGAACAGATTACCGCGCAGTGACAGATTTTGCAGTGGTGAAAGAGCTCTGAGACGCCTTCCAGCAACGTTTTCTGCAAACACTCCAAACCATTTGTATGTCCTGTTATGCTTGTTTACCGACCTGTAGCCAAGAAACCCGACATTTATGCCAAAAGTATCATTTAAGAAACTCTCAATGCTATAAAATTCCAGGAGTTGAGGTTAAATAGAAGCAGGTCATGTGCCGTCGGCCCTGGCGCATTAAAGCCTCAGCCTCCGCCTACAACTGGTGATGATCCTTTGTGTTAATGAATGTCAGGCTGGTTGTCAGACTGTCACAAGAGAACCAGCCCTCTCCAAATCACACAACCTGGGAACAAAAACAACAGTGACAAAAACCCCAGCTCCTTCGCTGCAGATTAAACAGAGAAACAGAAGACTGATGCCCCTGGCTGCAGGATCTGAGTCAGTCAGGAATCCCACTGATGAAGTGTCCATCAGCTCCACAAAGGAGGCTCATCTGTTTCCAATTCTAATTACAGATTCTCTCAGCATCTTAACTTAGAACAGAACCGTCATCCGGCGAGATAAAAGAGGCACGCAGGGACAGGCGATTGACAAATTTGACGATGGATTTCATTTTAAAAAATAGCTCCTTTCAACCCTCAGATGTAGTCAGTTGTGTTCCTCTTTAATTACACCCTCTAAAGGCCTGTTGTTGTGTTTGTGGAGCTGCATTAATCAGCCCACAGATGATGCAGGCTCCTTCCACAAGCTGAGTTAAAACCAGGTAAATAGTAACAGCCCCGCTAATGAATTGGCTCCCCCACCCCGAAAATCCACATTCAAACAAACCACCATGACTTTTGCTGCCCCCGCCGCAGCACAACTACCGGGAAAGTTGTGGGCTGATGCTGGCTGCCACATCTGTATGTCTGGTACAGAAAGAAATGCACCATTCACTCAAAAGCTCTAGCTGGTCTTCAGAGGGACGGTGTGAAGACGCTAATGGGACGCTGACGTCTCAGCCCGCCGAGACTGACCTTGTGGATGCGAATGGGGGGGTACGACTGCACGCTCAGGTGTCAGGGAGGAAGTTCTCAGCATCGTCTTTGAGAACGTCACTGACTGATCGGACACTGAGAGTAAAGCTGAAGTATGCAGAATAGCAAACGCAGACAGAGTCAATGAACCGAAGCCACCGAGGAGGCAAATATTATGAAAAATCACTAACACACACACACACACACACATGCACAGGGATAAGCTATGGTACAGTATACTCACATCTGGGGCTGAACAGGGTCATATCAGGAATATCGAAGCACCAGCTGAGTGTAAGAAGAGGGGCTGGATGAAGATCTCCTGGCTTCTCTCACAACTCTCTTATTACGTCCTCACGCTGTGTGTGCTTGTGTGTGTTCTCACTGCCGTTTGGCTGACTGCTGG
Source organism: Takifugu rubripes (assembly GCF_901000725.2). Taxonomy (NCBI): domain Eukaryota; kingdom Metazoa; phylum Chordata; class Actinopteri; order Tetraodontiformes; family Tetraodontidae; genus Takifugu; species Takifugu rubripes. Next base: position 20,156,742 of record NC_042297.1, on the reverse strand, counting down.
GATTCTAGTGACTCAGTAACAAACCAGCTAGAGGGGCACTGACGGGATGTACCAAACCGCTTCCTCCAGCGGGGGTGGACGGGGGGGATCAGTGAGCCCTTCCATCAGGGGGAGTTTCTGGAGGATGGGATAAGTGTATAGCTGACTTCCTCTCAGCAACTGGAGCTTGGCTGCAGTTCAGGAGGGCTTATAAATTCCTGCCAGGCAAAGGGGAAGCGGAGAGAGTATGTGCATGTGTGTGTGCATGTGTGTGTGCATGTGTGTGCTCCAGAGAGAGACCAGAGAGTATTGACCTGAAGCAGCAGCCATGCACTTGCTTCACTTCACACAAACCACATAACTGTCCGACAGATGTGTGGATGACTCCATTGCTGTTTGACAGTTAGCGTCTCTGAAAAAAGAAATCTGCTCTTTAGAAAGGCGCCGTACAAATTATTATAATGGTGATGATAAAGAACAGGACAGTGTTGTAGGAATTCTAACACTCTCTATTTTGCACCTTTGACTTAGGTCAAATTATTGCTACATATTACTTCATTAAAAGGCTCATTAGCATCTTGATAAGTATCGCTTCATTGGATGAGAAGCGCCTTTACTTATGAAAGCTGTGCCGTGTGATTGTTGCTGTGCTTTTGTTGTGTGTTAGCCTGAGAGAGAGAATCCACCTGAGGGTATTTAATCTTTTAGGCTCCTGAGGAGATGCCTTCATGTCAGTTTAATTAGCTTCTTAACAGCCAACACAGGGTAAGACTGGCTGAGAGCCAAACTTTTATCGTTTTTCAACTCAGAAATGATTATTAGCTCTTTTCACACCACACTTCACCCGCTGCATTTGCATTAGTTACCTATTAACCCCTGAATGGCTCTGCAGTGTTATAAGAAACCTTATTAGTCCTGAGCGCTCTGTCTACAATAGAATAGCCTTCAGGTCAAAATAAATATAACATGACAGGTAATGTGTGGTTAATTATGTGAAATATACCCTCTTCCTCCGTCGTGGAACCATCCGCCACCATCCTGGACAGGTGGGGTCAGGACGCGGATTCCCCAGCTCACCGGCTGGTGACTGGCTGAAGTCAGCATCCCAAACAGGGAGAGCAGGTACCCAGGTCCTCTCTTCTGGACCATAACTGTCCCAGTCCACAGAGAACTCTCATCCACCAACAAGAGTGAATTGTGGTTGAAGAGGCGGTAGACCAAAGGACTATTGTGGACGGGCTTAACCTTGGAGACACGGAAGGGTGGGTGAACTTTCATGGTACGTGGGAGCCTCAACCGCTCAATGATCTTAGGTGCCATCTCCTCCCACAGAGGTTAGCCTAAGGGTGGAGTGCCACAGGGGCTGACCCATTTGTTAGTGAGGGGCATGTGTGCAGTGGCAGCTGAGGGTGACAGCTCAGTGTCCCACAGAATGACCTTGAGAGGGAGTCAGAGTGAGCATGAAGTTCCTGTAGTCAGGGACAGAAGACTGGTGATTTTACCAGGGCAGAGAGATGAAGCTCAGGTCAGGGGCAAGTCCCGGGTTCCTCCTGCAGGCAGCAGTCCAGAAACAAATGCTGGAGCGTCGTGAAGTCAGTCCGGGAGAGCTGCACACACATCCCTGTTAATCATACAAGGAAAAATAGAATGCAGTGCTTTCAATCACCCCTTCGGTGGACTGTACCATTTCTGCACCTTCAGCATCTTGGGACTGTTGACTTGACGTTACTTACCTGGCATGCAGGTCACCTCGTCTATCCTGAACTAGACGCTGACCTTACCTTCACCTTCTGTTACGAATATGTCTCAATGAACGGGTCAAAGATTTGCCTTAAATATAGCGTGCAACGATTCAACTCACAGTCGACTTTGCGCCGTATTCCAATTTTTGTTTTTTTGCGTACTTGTTTGGGGCGATGGCGTTTGAAGTAGACGCCCTGCGACACTAAGTGCTGCTGCCGATTTGCCCATCCCAGGATGGTGGAATACTGCCAAGTTCATTTAAATTGGTGGTGTTTGTTGTTTTGCTAATGTATGTACTGTTTCCTTTCTTCAGAAGAATCAAGGCTACTCACCAGCACACCCATGTTTGCTGACGTCAGCACTCATCGGGCGCAACTGCCGACCCCCCGATGGTGAAATGGTCATTCCAACGCTGGGGGTGTGGCTTGGGCAGAGCAGACTGTGACATTCAGGTGTCATAAGAAGATGTTTTCTGATTTGAAGTATGTTTTGAAAAAAGGTTTGAATAGGGAATCTAATTTTCTTGTGTATTTGCAACCAACAGGCGCGACCTTGTCGCTCAGAACGCGTCAGGCGCTGCAGCTCAACCGCCACTAACGGAGCTGTTTTTGTTCCTGTGCATGTCAACATCATATCCCACTTTTCTTTGCTTATTCTACTAAATGATGATTTAATCGAACTAATATTCTGAATGAAAATGCCCCAAGGCTCGGCCATTAAACACCTTCAAAAGTACAGATACGTTATATTTCACTTGAATTCCACGGCCATCCAGCCTCACATTCAGCCGGCTGTCCATCAATGCACAAAAGACTCCCTCAGACCACTTTAGCTTTTCCTTGATCCTGAATCCAATCATTTTAAGAGCATGAAACTTCTTTGGATTTGTCTCGTGGAGATCAATACCCTCAAGGTTTCTGCCTGATGTTACGCTACGACAGCGTCCTTGTTTCAGTTCAACTTGATCAGCCAGCTCACAGCAGGACAACAAAAAGACACACGGTCGTACAGGAAGGACCAGAGGGGAGCTTCACCATTTTTACACACGGATTCTAATAGACAAAAGTGTTGTGCTGCCTGTATGAATGTACGTAAAGTTTAACGCGATGCACCAATAAACCCCGACGTGAGGTCACTGCGTGTTTCTGGTTGATTCTGCTGACCGTGAAAAAATGTCTGCCACCGCAATAGCATCCACTATTTCTGACTGTGATTCTTTAGACAGTATACGTTAGTTTTTCAGTCATATTTCAGGGGAATGTTAAATATATATATATGTAAAAGGAGAGGGAGGCAGAGAGAGCCGGTGGAGCAGAACCCAGGATGGTGCTGATTGACTCACATAGACAGGCTGGGGGAGAGAGGCCAGCACAGCTACAAGGCAGGGGAATAAATAAGCTTCAAGCTTAGGTAACAGCACAAATACAACACCACAAATGTGGATGATAAGGAAAACTGAAAGGGTGACAGAAAACAGCGGATATCTGTGTGCACCTTTACTGATCCTTGTTTCTACGGAATCATTTCCAGATATTTCCTGAACATGCTGGGAGGTTTAAAAGGTGTGAATAGGCACGTTTGAACAACTCTTCAACATTAATTGCTAAGAGTTTTTCACAAACAGCAGGCTGGATTAAAGGAGGTCTGTGTTGCAATATTTTCAATGAAAAACACGTCTGTTCGACCTTTAACGACACGTTACGCTCTGGCTCAGACACTGGGAGTTTACACAGAGAGAACAAAGGTACAAGGATGTAGCTCCTCCAACTGCCTGCCCTGCATTCAACAGACCGGAGCTAAATGTCAAAGACAAATTGGCTAAATGAGTGCAGAAAAACACCTGTGCACACGTTCAGAACGGTACATGTGCATGCAGAGGCAGCATCTTCTGTGTGGAGCTGCTCTTTAACAGCATCAATTGCATATTTCATATATGACCCATTAGTTGGTTTCTGTAAATACTCCATATCTCCTGTTTTATCCTTGATCCGTGTTTCCAAAGATCAAAATGGAAAATTAAGTCAAATTACTAAAGCATTGTTTTCTTTTTATTCCAGATGTGAGTAAGTGTGTTTATGTTGAAATTATGGGCAATAAGACTGCAGAAAGGTTTGTTTTAGCTGACGTGCTCAAGCTGTGCTCAGCCAACTGACAAATTGACCACGAAGCAGAAAAGCTGCAGGCTGAGCTCTTACAAGGAGGCAAACAGCCACGTGGAGGTTTAGCAGTAACACATTATTAGGAGGAAAAAACCAAAAACAATTAGCAGCCTGGAAGGAGAACCAGCAAATGTTCTTTTTACCACAGATCTCCACTGTAGAAGGTGGTTTGTTATCACCGTTGGAGGTGGCTGACTCGAAAAACTTCAAGGACGACATTCCTTCTTCCTCCCGCCACTGTGGCATTTGGAAGAACTTAAAGTCAGGTCACAGCATAAAAAAACAAACTAATTTAAAAGAAAAACACATTAAAAAACTTCTTCAGAGGCCACTCTTTCACAGCATAATGGACAAGGTTGTTGAGGGGGTAGTATGAGTCTGTGGTGGCTCTGAGGGTGTGAGGGTGGAGATGGACTGAATCTTGTCTAAGCTGCAGGTGACCTTGGATAACCTTCAACATCTTCTCCAGTCCTGGCCAGACACAGGTGTGCAACCAAGATGCCAACCAGAACTACGCAGGGAATCAGCACAAAGGACACAGAAATATCCTTTAAATTAAGAAAAAATATTCCAGCCTAAACAACCAAACGCCAATTTCTGCAATTCTTGAAGGTTTTTCTATATGTTTGATGACCAGAAGAAATGGATGGAGCAGATTTTGGAACGAGCACCTCCCCATCAGCTGACCTCAGTGCAGAACCACCTACATGCGCACTTTCAGCATAAAACACTTTTTCCATTTTCCTGAGTAGTCCGTTCTATGTCGTCTTCCCTTTAATTTCCTGTGTGTGCACCGACCCAGGAGCGACTGTTCCAGCGGGTCCCCAAAAATGCCACTTTCCAAGTCGCGATGAAAGCGCACGTATGCTGCAAGATAACGTTGATGGTTTCTCACCCATGCGAGTGTTGCAGGGTGGCGTGAGTGCATCCACCCCCGCAACAGAGACCACGTGCAACTATAACCGCAGTTATTCCTGCACGTCCTTTGATTGTTACTAGAGCCAAACGGATCCTACAGCAGATACATGAAGAATGATCCTGATCTCAACCCTCCAGAGCATTAGTTATTCAGCAGATGGCCGCTGAGTGGCATGTACGTTTATATGCACTCACACACAGTTTAGCTTGATATTGATCAAGGCTTTTTTGTCGGCAAAACCTGATGAGGAACGCCGCGGCGTAACCCAGGTGGAGGCTTTTTAAGGCCAGACTGATTGGGCTCTGCAGGACCTGAAGGAAAGACAAAAACAACGTGACTCGGTTTGTCTACAAATTCCTGAACTCTAAAATAAAAACTTGGTAGCAACTTCACACTCAAAGTGCTCGTATTTTCCAAAAAAAATAAAAAAGACTGAACACCATCAGCCAATAAAAATCTGTGTTCATTGAGGGCTTCCTGTATCCTGACACGATAATCTTCCTTTTAAATGCACCACTGCATTCTGTCCTTATACCACAGAGCACGGCAGACATCTCATGCATTATCATTGAGCGCCTTTTCTCTCTGTCTGCCCCCATCTCCTCTCCTGCACCGCTCTCGGCAGCTGCCCCACCGTGAAAACCATATTATGTTCTGCTCCTCAACCTGCAAACTGGCCTGGACAGAGAGCAACAGTGCAGGTCCGAGTCAGCGTGCAGCTCTTCATGTGAAGGTGGTTATCAAGGGGGCGGATATCCGGAGGTGTTATCGCCGGTAATAAACCCAAAATAAAGAGCTCCGGGTGTAACGATAGCCATGTGGATTCCCCCTTTCATGAGCTTTAAGCAACTGTGGGAGCAGTGATATTTGGTCAGGCTTATAGGAGGCCTGCAGCCAACGACATTTCCCCAGGATTTAACGGGCACATCCTTCACTGCGCTGAGCTGCAGCCCAGCTCGTGCACTTTACAGGCTCCTTCCTTTCAGCTCCGCCAGACACAGACAAACTGCTACCACAGGAAATTTCAGACTTGAATAGATCTTAAAGCTCTGAGACTTGATTGGTGGAAGCTTTAATTGCAGCTGTGATGTAATCCTCGTGCAGCAAGGAAACGCCGCAACTCTCGCCAGTTTCACAGCGCTTGTTGCAACACATGGACCACATGGATTTATAAAAAGACAACATGCAATGTGACAGAAAATTTGCTCAAATTCTCTGGGAATAAAGGAATTGTTGCCAGAAAGGAAAGCCCAGTGTGACGGTACCGGGCTGCCTTCATACCTGAGCGCTGCTTTAGAGCATGAGCTCGTTTGGAGGGAGACGTCTTCTGGATAGAGCATGTTGGCTGAGTGATAGTCCAGTTTATACTGGATAGACTCTAAAGATCAATTAAAGCCATTCAATTATTTGGAGATAGCAGGAGTGTAAAACTCCTCCAGCTCCTCTGAACTTGCTCTTTTCCATAAACATGGAGGAAAGCGCAGCGATGGAGAGACTGAGCAGAGTGACGTGCTGAAGGCCCATTCATCATCCTCGGTAGCCCAATCTCTCTTCGTCAGGAACGGCTGGTTCACTCAAACTACCCATCTGTGACGAGGGAAAAAAACAAAAACTTCTTTGTAACCCGACGCTTCAAAGTCAGTCCGAGAGTCTCACACAGAACCAAATAAACGCACGGACAAAACAGAGAAAGAGGAAGATGTGGACGGTTTTAGAGGACGTGAGCACGAGCACGAGGTTGGCTGTCATGTGTTACATCCTCACCACAAAATAGCCTGGTTCTCTTTGGGTGCCAGAGAGGTCCCCCAACCACTGCAGTGGCCCTTTAAGCAAGATGATGGTCAGATTTTCGACTCATAATTATTCATGGTCAGACAATCAGTCTTTGCCCAGCTACACAGAACCTATAGTCACATCCTCAAGGATGCTCAGGAACACAAATTACAGCTGACGTGAGCTGCAGGGTGACGACGCTGCGCTTTGTTTGTACTGTAGAGAAGAATGAAAAGACGCCAGAGGCTCGGACGATGCACGGCCATTTAGTTCCTGGTGAATTCTGTCAATTATTTATAATTGCTATAAATGATTGTGATTTGGACTCATTTCTCTTTTCTCTCTCTACAGAGCCTGTTCTGTGCCAGATGAAGGTCAGTGGCTAATGATGCACTTCCTGTCATATTTAGTCATGTTTTTGGTGAATAATCAAGCAGAAACCAGAGTTCTCTGTACGGCACCGCTATGGAGGCTCATTGCCCATTAGAAAATGTTACTTGGATTAGTTTTTCTGTGTTGGTCATGTGTTGTAGCAACACCACTGATCCACCCAGCTAATTATACATCACATTCAAACACATTTGTACATTTATGGCTTTGAAAAACAAACCTTTAACCTTCTCTCAAGTGAGGGCGGCCATTTTGGCCGGTCCAAATGTAGTTTTAGGGTTAAAAAAAAATGGGTTGAGGTTAAGTTTGGATGAGGGTGAGGATGCGCTATTACTTTTACACCAAAGCTCCTGGGAACATTTGCTGTGGAAATAATGTAAAGTAGGAATATCCATTACTGAAAATCCATTTAGAGGAGCTAAAAATGTTGGCGTGGCAGCGCTGCAGGAGTGTGACCAGGCTCTGGGGATCCCCGCCGGTCGGCTTCGGCCGCTCCGACTGCAGACGTGTTTGGTGTCATCTTAGAGGTTCACGCTCAGTCGCTCCATCCCCTGCTCTCCAGCTCTCCTTCGCTCGCTCCCTCCCCGCTCGCTGTTTGAATCACCCTCTCCCTCTCTGTCAGGCTTCATCACTCTTTGAAGTTAATGAGTCAAAACTATCAGTTGTTTCACTTTTAATTAGAAAACGCTCAGAATGATTACAATTTTAATTGAAACTGTCATTTTCAATTAAGATATGGCATCCTTGAGAAGCCCTCTCCTCTCTCCGCTCTGGATTTATTCATTCATCAGCAGCCTTCTCAACATGTCGCCTTTTCTTTGGCTCTGGCTGTCGGCGATCCTTCTCACTGGTGCAGAATGGCCTCATTGTTCAGGGAATCCAGGCAGGTTTAAATATTTACTTTCCTGTGATGGTCACATGAAAAGAGGAGTCTTTTATCATTAAGCTCAGTCTGATGCTTCTGTACGATTTAATGTGCCGCGGCGAGTCAAGAAACGACCTCTTTGCAGGAGCTTATCGGGAGGAGTCAAAAAGAAAGATCATCGCATCAAAATATCCCTTACTGCTGGTTTTCATGTCTGCGTTAAAAAATTCTGCTCAGGCGTTGCCACTAAGCTGTGATAGCTGCAGAACCAGTTAAAATCCTACACAACTTTAGGCTGAGTCCCAATTCTACCCCTGAGCCCACGTCTTAGCCCTTAGCTCTTGGGGTGTTCCGATTCTGTGTTCAGTTAAGGCGAACGGCGCTGGAAGCCAAGACCTTACCTGAAACGAAGGGCTGAGACCTTTTCCTCGTTACCCCGTGCCCACTGGCATGATGGCGCAGCGCAGACAGAAAAAGGAAGCACGTAAATTTACTCAGCACGATTCACTGTAATGACATCACATTAAGTAAGATCGTAGTACATGTACATATTTAGTCATGTTTTGAATTGTGCTATATTTTAAAATGCCCCTAATAATAGCGACACCGATGGCAAATTCACTGGCAATAACAGCAGAACCATGGCAACTGTTGCTACTGATGGACAGGACAGAGAAGGATTAGAAGGGGGGGCAGGTAGAAGAGAGAATGGACATACAGCAAATACATTAATCACAACAAGCTATCAATACAAAAGATGAGCGGGTCGGTGGGGTCAGAGGTCAGCAGGTCAGTGCACAGAGGTCGGCAATACATGTGGATTGATGCAGAAAGGGGGGGTGGGGGGGGGAATCAAGCTGTGACCTGTTTCTTAAGGAAATTTTCCCACCCCTTCCATCTGCTGCTCCATTTTAAGGGACAAGGGTGGATGAAGGGGAAGGGGTAAAGAGGAGAAGTGGGACTAGTCACATCATGACAATAATTTAACATAGGAACATATATGGAAAAGGAAAAACCAGCTTATAGCACATTTTATTTCGTGTATTTTGTGGCAGGACTTTAAGCCTTATCCCATTTACTGCTGTCACTATTGATACCAATAGCACATTAGCAGTAGAATGTGATTTATGGAATATTTGATGCTCAGTTTGAGGGCTGGTGTAGGATTGTGCATCAACCCTGCACTCTGCATATGTTGTCTACATTAGGATGATGGGGATCCCGCGCAGCCTCCTACGCCGTGTCACGGTGACAGGCTTTGATTGATCTGCTCATTCACTTTTTACTTCCTCCCACGCATTATCTTTCCCACCTCCCCTGGACCCATTTGAGCGAGATTGATCGAATTTGCTCCACAAGCACAAACATTCTGCGACCCCTTATTAAAGCGCCGCGTCAAACGAATGCCTGTGACACGGCGGCGCCAACGCAGCGCAACTGGAGTACGGGTAGTTACCAGAGCGACGGTGGCGGAGAGCAAGCGGAGAGCAAGCGGAACGCTGGTATTTTCATATTATTGAAAACATTTTAAATCTTGGATGATCTCTGCGCCCTCACGTTGAAGTCTATGGAAGGAAGAAAGGAGCGTCTTCTGCGCAAGACAAGAGCCCTAAAGAGTAATTCTCCTTCAGTGAAGGGGACTCTGAATCTACCTCTCTGCTTGCCTGAAGGGCACCTTGTATTACACACAAGAATGGTTTCCTGCTATTGTGTTTTTGTGCGCGTCTCTTCATTTTATACTGACCAAAATATTTGGTTTGGGGTCATTTATCATGGCTGCCTGAGACATCATATACTTCCATTAGCTCCATCCCTTAACCTTCACTCCCGTGCCTCCCCCCACATCCCTGCTCCATCCTATTGTCTCCCTCCGATCCTCTAATCTTCGTCTCCTCCGCACCAAGAGGGGGCCGCGTCTCTTTTCGGTCCATTTCCTGGCGAAGAGGGGGCTCTCGAATGTGCTGCCTGAGCCATTCTTCCTCCTAACAATGCTGTGTTCTCATTAACTCTTATCAAAGTTCATCTCGCATCCAAATGCTGTGGGCCGCTCAATACCGACTGCACTGAAAAGAGAAAATGGAAAGCTACCGGTGGAGACCGAAATAGCTAACATGTGAGAGGGAGAATCGTGGAGATAACAGACAGAGAATAATGGTTTAATGATGATTGAGGACAAGCAAAACAATCACGGCGGACTCTGGCTAAAATGAATAACGATGTGATGTGAAATTAAAGTCTACTCATATCGGAATCCTTAATAATATTTTTCCATAGAGCAGCTCTTGTCAGCTTTAACCAGAACAGAGAAACATAATTACCTCACACAAATAAATGGCATGAACCAGAAATCATAATTCAATCCAGCACTGTGCTCTTTAACCACTATTCTTTATTATTTAACCCGACGCCACGAAGAACTCAGCATGGAGACGACCTGACAGGCAGGAGGTGCAGACGTGGAGGGAATACTCGCCACCTTCCTACTCCGACCGCTCAGTTGATGAGAAATCACCCTGTATTTTTGTCCGTGAGTGGTTCATAAACATGCACGGCTCCTCCTAACGTATCATCAGATCCTACATGCAGCTGGATTTCCATATTGAGATGTAAAGAGCGATAATTGGGGGCTGATTGCAGCCTCCAGGGATGATCACGGTACACTTGAAACACATAAGAGGCCAATTTACAGTAGAAAAAAAAAGTCCCACTGTCACGATGAGAGCTTTGAATCCTTCTATCAGCCAATCAATGCATAATTCATACTTCCTTGTTTTAGCTGTTTTATGCCCTGTGGTAGACTTCCCCACATGACTTATTCCTTAATCCTCTTTTTCATTATTTTTTAATGAAAATAATTCCATCCTGAAGCCGTTTTAGCGAGTGAATGACATGGTGGTGCCTTTTTTTGTGGACCACAGAGCAAGTTAATGACGCATGCGCTTATACAAATAATGGCTGAAGCTCAGGGGTCATTATCTGTTCGGAGCGCCGTATTTAGTCCAAACAGGAACAGTGGATTAGCAGAGGGACTGTCTTTGCTGGGTCGCTGTAATTAAGAAAAGCACAGCAACCAAAAGGTAGCTAATAAAGAACATTTGCATTTATTTTTTTGCGTATGTCGTGGAATCAGCTGGGTTGTGTTGTAACTCTGACAAGGCACATTTATAAATAACAGCTGAAAAAATAGGATTTGCGAAGATCACCGGCAGGCTCGTCATCCATCTTATCAAAAATTGATGCTGTGAGAACATTACATCCTCTACAAATGATCCAGAGGGGGGAAACGCTGCGATGCGATTGTGAGATGAACATAGTTTTACTCTTTTGTCTGCTAAAGGTATAACAGTGGTTTTGTGCGCTGGCAGCTCTTTGCAGTCGGAGTATGTAACCTCTTTCCTTGTTGTTGGACGCCACTTTTAGCTCCGCGCCTCTTCCTCTAACCACTGACCGTCACTTTTTTCTCAGATATGCGTTGAGTCACATCCGCCGATAAAGGTGACTCACTCCTCCAAAAGGAGGAGGACGCTGGGCTCTTGTGGCTTCTTCTGCAGTGGTTTCAGAGGTAGAACAGCTCATCAGTGTGTGAGAGGATGGAGAGATAAAAAGAAAACACCGAGATAATTAGCCATGGAAATGGAGAGACGGCTTCTGAGGGAACCTGGGAAATGAGGCGCTGCTGTGTTTCAGTCTGGGGACGAGCTCCAAATAATCATCTGCGCGCTGGATCATTAGAGGTGTTGTTACAGAGAAAAACTAAGAAGAATGGCGGTCTTCAGCTGCAGCCTGTCGGAGCGGAACAATTTAACCCCGAGACTGGACGGTGGTTTTCTGACAGGGACGCGTTTTTATTCTGATGGGCAGATGTTTTAACTTAGTTCAGAACGAGTCAAACCAAAGCAGGTCCGAGGTGTAAGAGACACGGGACCGTACAGGACCCGATGGCTAATGGGTGCGCACGATGTGTCCCCCCGGTGCCTAATGCGTGTGTTTAGCGCCAGCCTTGTGTTTCGACATGGCGCCGTTCTAATGCTCCTCCTTTAATTGGCCACTGGCCCCTCAGCTTTGCCTGAATGGCGAGTCATTTAGGGACCTTTCACTCTCAAACAGGATTGTCGGATGCTGCTGCAGGAGAAATTGCATTCCTGTTTCCATACAATAGCTGGTCTGAGTCAGGGATGGGGCAAGAGTATCACTGTCATTATCATGACAATGGAAGCTAATTCCACTGCCACCAGCGCTATTCTGAAACCCTCTGCAGCAGCGGCTTATCAGGGGGCACCATGAGAGCAGCAGGAAGCCGCGTGAACGAGGCAGATTTATACACACGGAATCATCACACACAGACGCGTACGCTCATTCAGGAATGACTCGGGTTATACGGATGCAGGCGTCAGCAAAAACAAAAAGTTTATCTGAATTTCCTGAAACACTGGCAGGAGCAGGAAATGATGAGTGACAAACAGGAGGCGGCGCTCCCAACCGCCCTGCTCCTGCTGTGGGACACAGAGCAGTCACTCATCAGTCACAGCAACCGCCACGTTCGATGTTTTCAGGAAGATACCAAATATAGCTGGCAGAGGAGGGATTACATATATATGTGTGTATATACTGTATATGTTCTAGTGAAGAATTGAGGACCTTTCTAATCAATCATCTGATTTAAGCATGTCTGATCTTTTTTATCCCAATTTTGGATCATCATGATTTTCAAACCACTCTTGAGTCCAGATCTTCCCAGAAGATCTCTGATAAATTGTGTTGTTTGATCTGCGCAGCCCTTCATGCTGCTCCGGGACAGACGGACCGGGCTCTCCATCTAATGCTGATCCGGGGTGGATTTTAGTGCTTTTGCACTCTTTTGGTTCTGTGAAACCACAGAATGAGACGACTACCATGAAAGTAAAATCGGGGATCAACATTCAAACTAGAAATGAAACATAATGAATTTCATGGCTAATCTGAGACATTTTAGTTAGTTTAAAAATACCACAAGAGCATGTCAATCATTTCAGGTTCTGTTTCCCAAATATCAACGTAGTTTTACGTTAAAAACCCCCGTAACTTGAATTAACTCTCTTTAATCACACAATGCCATTTGTGCTGTGCTAAGCATAATCATATAATCAAGATTCTACTCTAAGTTTTGAATTTTATATGTGTTTTTTTCCACGCTTCATGTGAAATAATGTCAATTTAAAACATGAGCGAGAATCGTGTCAGAAAGGATCAAAGTCTTGCTGAACCATTGTCCACTTATAGGTGACATGTGGAAGGTATAACTTCCCTGTAACAAAATATAAGGGAAACATCCATGGTGTAGATGTACAGCAGCAAAACAAGCTGGTGCCGGTTTAGCTGCCAACCTCCCACTGGGCGATGTGCTCCGCAGCTGGGAAATACAGAGAAACCATAGAAGCAGTGAAAATCTGTGAAAGTTTGCACATTTAGGATTAATTCATCCTCATTACCCACATTTCTACTCTAGTATGACCGGAACAAACTGCAATAATCCATAAAAGCTAACAGAGCCTGGAGCTGCTGCACATTTAAGGCTGAACCTTGAGTTCATTTGCTGGGGGGGGATCTCTGGCGATATTAGTTTTCATTATTGACAGGAAAGCGGGAGGCAAATTGAGAAATATTGGTTTCTGCCACCACCCCCCCACTGGTGATCCCAACAGACTGGTTTGTTTGAGAACCAGAAGAAGATCCAGCGACCAGTGTTAAGAACCAAATAAACCTGATTTTGTGGAGGGAGAAAAAGGAAAATCATCAGAAAGGGGTGGGGGGGGGGGGGGGGTGTGAGGCTTAAATGATGAAATGTTGTCATGTTGACCACATTGACCGCTCATTCAGCAATGACTGATCAATACTGAAGTACGCACCAAACGCTTACAAAGACACAATCAATTTGGCAAAAGCGAAGCATCTGTCAGCATGTCATCCCCCGGGATCGATGGCCGTGGCGTGTGTGAGTCTAAACGCCACCGTTCTTTGTGCGGCTGACTTGAATTGATTGTTATAAGAGTCTTGTTGGCCAGCAATGAGAGTCATTGATTGAGACTGAGCGCTGTGTTTACAGCGTGTGGATCACAGGGACGCTGTGGGATGTGGATGAATGTGTTTTACATGGCGGCAGCTGTGTTATGACTGACAGCTGTGGGGGAATGTGTGATGGCCAGGCAGGACAATAATCCCCCAGCAAATTCCTGCTGGTGTCACGACAGGTGGCAACGCCGCGCTGCATCCAGCGATGTGTTTGTCTTTACCTAAATCAGCTTGTTAAAGGACTTTACTGAACACAACAGTGTCTCCAATGAAGCAGAAGGGTGATCGGAGAACAGGTGCTGATGGAGCTGTTGGGTTTGTGAGGAATCACAGCTCTTTGCTTGGGAGGTCAGTCAGATCGATTTACTGCGTGGAAAAAAACAGGTTCTCCGTGTTCCCTCGGGCAGCAGAAGGAAACCTACCGTGCATGCATATGTAACGGTTCCGTGTTCTACAGCGTTGGTCGTTCCAGTTGAAGGTGCTTGATGCTTGTAGCTCCACACAGTTTCCAAAGCTGAGCAGGAAAAAAAGAGAGTAAATCTACTGTGTGATTAGCTACATGGCTAATTTTAAGTCTTGTTAAATGATAAGATGAAAAAAACATATAGATTTTAGTCATTCATATGCAAAGCAGCGCGTGAATAAATTCAGTCTGAGAATACAGAAGGAGAGAGCCATCTAGCGGCCGGTGTGAGCGTTGCATTTTTGGGTTATTGCTGCTCTTCTAAATGTGAAATTCATAGACAAGTTTGCAAACAGCAGTTATGTGTTCTTACCCCTGATTGTCAGGCTGCCCGAAAGCAAAGCTGCTAAATTGAAGAATCTCTCCTGAGTCCCAGCGAAATGACTCCTTCAGAGGCTTAAACGTCAAACCTGCGGAGCCCAAATGCCGCTTTACTCTCACAGTGCAGCGTTGTAACACAGTGTGAGCTTGAATTACTCAGGACTGAAACCTACCGATCCAGAAGTTCTGTGTCAGGAAATCACTGTGACTGAGCTGGTTGTTTGTCTCCAGCCGGCTGAGATAAAAAGCCAGGATGTCCTGAACCTTCTGATTATGGATGCGGGCTAAGGTCCCCCCTCGTTCCTGAGGAAAAGAAACGCTCACCCTTCAGCAGAGCAAAAGCCTGCCTGGACCTGCAACGTTCGTCCCCCGACACAGACCTGACAGCGACTCCTGGCTCCATAATACGTGTCAGCGTCTGAAGACACCGCGAAGCAGTCGCCATCGACCACGAGGTCACAGCTGTGCAGGGGAAACTGCACATTCTCTGTTAAACAGAAAAATCCGCCATCTTCAGAGGCAAAACCAAATGTAAGCGGTTCCCCTTCAGCGTGGTCAGAAGCTCGTTGGACCTAACACACACAGGAACTCTCACACTTGGACGGATGAGGTCGTTTTACTGGTTGATTTCCAGTTTTACCAGTGGTTCTCGCAGACTATTGATCTACTCTCAGAAGAAACGGACCTGTGCACTTCGGCCCACCGTAGCCTCCATCACAGACGCACGTGCATTCTTCCGCTCGCAACCGACCGTGTGCACACTGGAAGCTGCAACGCACTGCAGAGACACAACACAGGCGGGGCCATGACAACGGACTGTCCCCCACTAAAACCCCCCAGCAGCACCAATGGGACCAGTTAAACAGTTCTGTTGTGGACAGGCGGTACCCTGGCAGAGCCGCCCCGTGAAGCCCGGGTCACACGTGCACTTGCAGGAGGAGACGTTGAGACGGCCGTGCTGCCCGCAGCTCATGCGACAGGGGTTCAGCGGAACTTCTGGCAACAGACGTGCGTGTTGCTGAACACATATCAGAGCCTCCAACAGTTTATGTAGCACACGTAGCGTGTCGGGTTCTAGCTCACCACAGAGTCCACCTACGTGGTCCCACAGTCGATAGCAACCAGACATGGACGAAGTGCAGAGAGAGCAGGACAGGCCGGCCTTGTAGGGCGCCACCAGCTGACCTTTCACCTCCCAGTTACCCCTGCAGGGGTAAACAAACGCAGCCGTCTTAACTGATGCAGGACTGTCGGTGGGAACTTTAGGGAGGAACTTTAGGGAGGAATCATGTGATGCCAAATATATAGCGTGTGTATCTGAACATGGATGAATGTGACCTGTGTCAAGTTTACAGTCAGTATTTCTTTTATTTTCTTTTTCAAACCCAACTGTTGCAAAGGGGAGTTTTTATTTGGGGTAAACTGTGCGGTTACCCAGGAAAATAGGCGCAGACGAACATTTCCCAGAGTCCTCCTTCTCCGGGACACAGGTGACTGGCACAGCCCACCTGACTGGACGTGGCCCACACCAACTAGAGAGGAACAGCAGAACATCAGGGACGTGGCCCGGCAGCGGCGCCTGGTGCCGGCGGCCCGTCCGCTCGTACCTGCGTGTAATGTTGGCAGGTGGCGCCCTCTTTGCATTTCCCACTCAGGTGCAGGAAACTTTGCCCCTCCTCAAACCATTCTGCTAGAACATCGGAAAAGGAGCTGACGCCCAAAGCGGAGCGATTTGTGTTCCAGCCAACGTGACCGTCGAACGAGGCGTTCGGAGCCGGAGGCGCCGAGTTACACGTGGACGCTCTTTCCTTCGCAAGCGACGCCAGACTTTCATTCCACTCCTATAAGGACAATCACATAATTAAAAAGAGCATCACCTGAAAACAATAAATGAACAAATATTACAAATATGAACAAAAGGTCGGACGGACGGACGGACGGACGCTGGGCAGTACGGACACAGCGTGTTCTGCGTGAGGAAGCTGTCCCAGCTGCTGGGATCCATTTCAGCCCAAATCCTCCAAGAGAGACTAAAAGATTGTCTGTCAAAGTTTGAGTGTATTAATAAAACACTGTGCTCACAACATGAAGTTATCACGTGCATTTCAAATGTTCATATCTTTGAGCTGTTGTCTCTGCGATGCACGGCCTTAAAACACACTTCGGATTCGGAGTTCTTGTGTGTGTGTGTGTGTGTGTGTGGGGGGGGGGGGGGGGGGGGGTCGCTGCCCCCCTAAAATATTGCCATTTTTTCTCAACCTTTAAGCGAAAACAAAATGATGATATTATCACTTCAACAGAAGGTTGAATTTGTGGTTAATTTGTGTTGAAGAAAGAAGCATCAGATATTGGCGAGCCCCCCCCCCCTTATCAGTGAAGCTGTGATAAGCTACTTCAGCTCTCTTGGAGGGTTTTCAAAGCGAATTCACCTGTAATACCAGAGCCCTGAATGCTGGATGATTATCCTCGGGCCATTTTTCCCCTCATTACTGCCTTATCGGTTAAGAACAGCTGAAGAGCAGTCGAGGAAGGAGGCTGTCACTCAGAGCAGGTGGCTTTGAGGAGCTAATCTACGGCTGCATGGCCGTCGGGCCCACGGGGGCTCCAACACACTCAGGATTTCATAATCCATCATTAACTTTTGGACATAATCAAATGCAGGCAGGACCGCTGTGCTGATAATGACCGTAGGCCACAGCAACAGAGATTGAACTGCGTTCAAAAAGTAAAATCTGCTTTTATGAAGAATTTCACCTGAAAATGATCAAACGAGGTGATTTATTGTCATTCTGGCAGCAAAAATGGTGAACTGGCAGCTTCAGTTTCTGTGACTGAAGGTCGCGGACCTCTGGGGCAGCGCCGGGCGCCACCATCGCCCTCTCAGCGGCCGCGAGAGAGACGCGAGGGAACCATAAGACGCTGCCAAGATAACCGTTGACTTAGAAGGAAAGAATGTGCGTTAAACTCCGGGATGGCAGCGATCAGGAAGGAAGGAACCAGACAACGGACGCCACCAACCATTTTTTGCATGTTCGCCGCCGTGGGGACGACCCGGCTGCGCAGCCTATTGTGCTGGGCGACAATCCAGTAGTCCTTCAGTCGGAGCCCTGTGAAGGGAATAAAGAATAAAGCACATTTGCGCAGCTGTGCCGTGTTGAGACTGCAGCTGCCACTCGGGGCCACTTACAGCTGAGTATTAGCGTAAATGATTTGGGGTTTGCAGCAGCGTTAAACTGGAATTTGTTCTGCTCCTGCAAATTACTGCAGCAGGAGGTGATGGGAAGGCTCAAAGCTGCTGGTTGTCTAGCAGGCAGATACGGACACGAAAGAATACCAACAAACAACCAGACTCGCGTTACCACGGTAACATCAGGCTGCGCCTACAAACTCCTCAGGTAAGTAAGGTTGTAACCAGTGTGTAGAGTTGACATGTAGTGAGTGAGTGAGTGAGTGAGTGAGTGAGTGAGTGAGTGAGTGTGTGTGTGTGTGTGTGTGTGTGTGTGTGTTCTACTAGCAAAGTGAGGTCATTTCGGTTGGTCTTCACAACTTCAAAGGACTGTTTGAGGTTTAAGTCATGGTTTTACGGATGATGTTAGCATTGGATTTAGGTTAGGACTGAGGGGGAGGGGGTAGGTCTAACACAAAAGTGTCACAATAGTGCAGCTTGTAAAGTCCTCCAAGGCTAACAATATTTCTGATTTTGAGCTCTAAATAAAATAAATCGGAACATGATGAGTAGTACAAGGGTGCGTGTGTGTGTGTGTGTTTACCGGTGGTGGGCCGTGGTCCAGGAGCGTCCCAGGTAATCCCGCTCACATCGTCAAGAAGAGGCAGCAAAGAGAAAACAAGGATGCTGAAACACTGAGAAGCCATGACAGACTGCAGAGAGGCTCCAGCAGCAGCAGGGCAGCAGCAGGGCAACAGCAGGGCAGCAGCAGGGCAGCAGCAGGGCAGCAGCAGGGCAGCAGCAGGGCAGCAGCAGGGCAGCAGCAGGGCAGCAGCAGGGCAGCAGCAGGGCAGGAGCCACTTGTTGCCTCTAACCCAGCCTCCCTGATCTTCTCCTCCCTCTTTCCACATCAGCAGCTTCCACCTCCGGCTGCAGAGAACTCGCTGTGGAACACTATTGAATCCTTTGTGATGAGCTGTGACACATTGTGGGTCACCTCATTGCAACATAATCGAATCCTATATTCAAACACAAACACATTACTCTGTAGAAAGTTAAAATAATGAATCTTTGAAAGGTAATTTTGGCCATTTTACACATAAGCAAACAGTTAAATTATTAAACTGTCACAATAGTTGAAATGATGTGAATAAAAAATGGAATATTCTGGTACAGGTGCTTCACAAATACGATAAAACTTGTGCAGTCATCATACAATGTAAACAGCCAGTTCCGGTCAGCCATCACGGACAAAGAAGTTGCTGAGTCATGACTTCCCGTTCCCGTTCATGCTAAATGAGCAGGAATCTGTTTAAACATGCCAGCGTCACTCAGACGAGAACATGAAGTGTTATTACAGAATTGAATTCATTTTTAAAGCGAGGTATGGAAAAGTCTGACTGTAGGAATGTGTTTGCTTGGCCTGGTCAGTGACGGAAGCGTGAGTCACCATTCTGATGATTTTAGCTCCTTTTTAAATCTCTCTCTTCGTCAGCAGCCGCGTCGAAGCGCAGCTGAGAACACAGACTGTTGTGGGCTCATTCGCACGCATCACTGCATCAGCCAGAGGAACATCTGTGCACACCTTGACCTTGACCTTGAAGATTCTCAGAATCACTATTGTCAACCTACACAGAGAGTCAAAGAATGAGCCGCCTTTAACAGGAACAAACGTTGGGCAAGACCAGGCTCTGATGGTTAGCTGGAGGAGAAGGGGAGATAAGGAGGGGGGTGGGGGGTGACAGAGAGGAACCTGTCTGAAGGTGTCTTCTCCACCAGCGTGAGAATGTGTTTTAATGGCTGGGGGAGGACTAAAAAAATCAAGTGCTTTGAGATGTCAGTAATGACTGAGGAAGCTTCTCAGTCTGTGCTCAGTGGCCAAGCAAAGCCGCCTGTGACCCACCTGTGAGGAGCACAACAGACAAACATCTGGAAATATCATTAGCTAAAAATTCCAAAAACCACCTCGTGTTTGTGGACTTAGATTGGGGTGGTTTTCTTCCCCGCCACCATAAACATGGAGCGGGGAACGTGCACACCATGCCCAGCGAAAGGAAAACACCGTGGTCAGATTTCTTCCCCTTAAATGCTCAGGTCTGATTGGCTCCGGGGGGCTCGACCCCCGGTGCTCAGTGGTTGGCTGCAGCAGCTCCTCCACTGCCGACTGTGGTCATTCGCTCACCTGGACTCCTCCGACCTCACACTCCCTGCAGCGACTCTCAGATTAGACAGCTGTTTTTGTGACTGGCCAGAGGAAACATGCTTCCATCGGCGGCACTTTTTACCATGATGCTCTCCTGCTTCTGTTTGCACCATCCTGTCGGTGGACAGGTAAGTGTCACGCCAACGCCTTTGCATGTTCCTTCCAAACAGTTTATATAGACCTACTATTGAACAGAAAAGCAGCTGATGAAGCCTAGTCAGGAGGACAAGATTCTCCACGCCGTCGATACTAAATCTTTTATGCTTGGCACCATGTTGAAATTCTGAAAGTGAACTTGAATTGAGCTTTAATTAAGGATCCACGGAACAAGCTAGTCAGGGTTGAAGGTGCTGCAGCTTTCAGGCCTTCGCACTGAGGGAAAGAAGCTGCATCGTTCCAAGCAGAGGTGAATGTAAACGTAAACGGATGTCATTTTGGTTAAAGTCCGGCACCTTCTCAGTTTCACACTCACGTTGTTACCGGGAGCCCTGCTGGTGCCCTGCACAGTCACCCAGTTAACACGAAACCATGGGAGGTATTACGCAGCATGAGCAGAATGAAGTCATTGACTCTGCGCGGGAAACCCCCACCCCCACCCCCACCCCCACCCCAGCGCGAAATGGCCCACTGTCTCCAGACTCGGTTCTGTCCACATCTGAAAGGTGTTTTGGACAAATATTTACTTCTCTTGCATAACGCGGACTGCACGAAAACACTAATTGATTGTGTGAAATCACCCAGGACGCAGCAGAAAGTGCAAAAAAAGTCGCTTTTGAATTGAACAGACGGCTCGTTCAGGCAACAGGGCCACTCCTTCCTCCTCCCAGCCAATAGAGACGAAGCTTGTAGTGATGTTTGTGCTGTGGATGCACAGTACAGTATAGTGTGAACGGACTCAGCCCAAACCCCATATCCCCTAAATCTCTCACACCAAAGGAGAAAAGAGTCTAAGTAGCTTTTGCTGGTTTTGGTGTGCAAAGATGATTTGAACTCAGGGGCGACACCCGAAAAACATATAGCAGGAGGCATAGTGTTGTATTCATGAGTTACAAGATGAAGCTTTCAGAAGGAGGATCTTACCCTTTACATGGTGGGCAAATATTCTCCTGAATGGAGGTGCAGTTAGATCCTCGTGAAACATGTGGTTACGTGGCTGCATGTTCAAAGATCTATTGCATTTGTGATTAGAAAGTCCAAATCATCTCCCCCGGTTCCCTCCAGGATTGTGCCAGTAGGCAGGAAATCCAAGTTTCTCTGAAACAGGTCCAGAAACTCCTCTCTGCCCACGAGACCTCATATTTGCAAACTCTTCGCAACCTGAATAAGAAGATCAACCTGATGCAGAGCAGCGCAACAAAGCTGCCCGACAGAGCGACCAACAGTAAGGAGAAACCCGGTTCGGCAGCGGTTTCACATCTTTTTCCAATCAACTGCTCAATCAGTGCTTCGGTTTTTTTACAGGCACCTGCCCAAAACTGGAAGCACCCGCGAATGGGAAGAAACTGGGCAGGTCACAGAGCGTTGGCCACGAAGTCCACTTCCTCTGTCATGCTGGCTATGAGCTGGTGGGTTCTGAGAGCAGGGTTTGTCAGGAGAGCCTGACCTGGAGCGGCCAGCAGACGTCTTGCCGAGGTGAGCGTCCATCATCTGTAGCTTCGTTTAAAGGTCATTTTGTCTCTGCGTCGCTCAAAGAGCCCGATGAATGACCTCGTTGTCCCCGTTGTGAGCCCCCCTCCGGTGAAGATGACAGCTTAACTGTATTTCCTCTCAGCTCTGCAGTAGCAGGTTGCATCCACAAGTCTACCGTAGCCATTCAGTCTTCCTCTTTTCCATCAGATATCAACGAGTGTGCTTCCTCCCCGTGCCTGAACGGAGGGACGTGTGTGGACGAAGTCAGCCAGTTCTCCTGCGTGTGTGGTAAAGGCTGGTCTGGACCCACCTGTCAGACCCCCCTGCCAACAGGTAAGCAGCAAACTCACAATCAAACATGCTGACTGGGCAGGCGTCAACGTTCCCACAGCCCTTCTGCTGGTGGACCTTTTCATTTCACCACAGCTGTATGGAAACATGTACGGTATGGAAACGTGCCCTCTTCCTGCACCCTCTCTTCCCAGTCTTCATCACTATGACAAACATGTCAGATGCTGCAGCCGCCGGCTCCCACGTCCGTCCGTCACGTTGCACCATCACTCAGAGGGCCACCCACTGCACCTGTGAGCCCGGATACACCATCTCTGGCCGGGACAGCAGCGTCTGCACCGGTGTGTCCCCAACCTTTTTCTTGACTTCTTTCTTAGCTCGCGATGTTGACTGACTGTTCATCCTTCCAGATATCGATGAGTGCAAACTCTTCCATAATGGTCAGGCTGGGCGACTGTGTTTACACGCCTGTGTCAACACCCCCGGTGGCTATCGCTGCTCCTGTCCTGCGGGCTACAACCTGAGCCGCGATGGCCGTGGCTGTAAAGGTGTTTACCTCACCTGAATTAAACTACATTATAATGGATGTTTTACTGTTATCATGTCCCAGGCTGCGAAGATTGGATAGAACGACTCTTTGTCATCCTCACGTTTGCTCTCAGATATTGATGAATGTGCAACCAGACAGAACAACTGCACAAAGGACCAAATGTGTGTCAACACGCACGGTGGTTTCCAGTGTCTCCGTGTGGATTGCCCAAAAATCCCTCATGCTACATATGTGAAGACATCACTCATGTGAGCCTCCCTTTTCATTTTCGACATCCCACAACCTCAGCAGGTCAGCTGTTCATTGCTCACATTCCTCTTTTTTCCACCAGTCGCTGTGAACGCAACCCTTGTCCGGTGGACAACAGGGCATGTTCCCAGGCCCCTAACTCCTTCTCCTACCATTACCTGGCCGTCGTGTCCAACCTCTCGGCCCCCCGGGTCATGTTCACGGTCTCGGCGCTGCGTCTGATCGGCGACACGCTCCGTTTCTCTCTGCTCGGGGGACAGCAAGCGCGCCGCCACTTCACAGTGCAGCGTTCAGACCGTGTGACGGGTGAGCTGATGTTGGTCCGTCCTGTGCAGGGACCCGCCACGCTGGAGGCAGAGGTGGAGATGACCGAGCTGGAGAGGAGAGGCCAGCTGGGAAGATACATCACCAAAGTAACCATGTTTGTGTCACAATACGACTTCTAGAAAGTTTAGGATTAAAGAGCAGATTGGTGCACAGAAGCCAGACAAGTATGAGCTCAACTAAGGGCTCTGGATTTAGTCAAGGATTTAGATTGGTTTAAACTTCTGGGTGTCATCACACTTCTTCTCAAGTGATTGAAAAATAGGGTTGTTTCACACAGCAGCATAAAATAAAAGGCTTTTTTCAGTTTTAAATGTTGTCCCTCTTTTATCTGATTGTATTTTTTATTACATAACAAGTGCTCTGTGGTTTAAGTAACAGGTTCTTGTACTTACCGTATATGCGTATTCAGTAAGTTATATATTGACATAAGGCAACGTATAGACACATTTCTGTCTTTTCCAGCTTTATAGAAAGACTGGCTTGTGGTGTTTTTAAGCAGGAAGGAGTGAAAGTGCTGACTATCTCAAGCTGGACGATGGTTTGCTTTGAGACATGCAGTTCTGGGTTTAATCTGCAGGTTTGTGGACATGAAGTAAATCAGAATTAAGATATAAATCAAACTTAAATTTGTGGCATTTAAAATATAAATGCTACATTTTAGATGCCAAGCGACTCTGTTCCTTATATCACCTTTACATTGAGACTCATATAACTGCCGATGTCATATATAGCTGTTTTACATAGATAGTTCTTCCATGTAAGTAACACGTGACGTAATACTGATAACCATTTAAAGGTGTTCATCCCTGAAAGGTTCCTACAGCAATTCTTTAGGCTATGCTCCTTCAGATATAAAAACTATATAAAAAGATAAAACATCATAAAAATATCGAAGATGAAATGGGCCATATCACAACTATGGGCCTTGATTTAATGATATTATCATAAAACCCCATAACTTTGGGCTTCTGACTAAATGGCTAGAATTACTCCAAACAATGGTACCCACGTGGAACTAAACTACATGCAGATATTGTTTCACATTACTGGTAAATGCATATTCAGGTCGTTGAAATCTGAGCCATCTCAATACATGCAGAACGCATGTATCGAGAGTGTATGAACCGCGACTGTTGATCGTGGATTCCTTTGCTTTTATAGTAGAGACTCCCCTCTGCTGGTCACTGTTGGTAGTGCATGCACGAAGCACTTCCGCATTGGCCGACTAGTGTGAAACCGGAAGCTCTGTCGACGATTTAAAAACAAAGATCGTTTATTAGTAAGATAAGCGGAACTTACCAACATCAACAGTAAAAGTGCTACAATCTCTTTCAAATGTTTTGTCGCCACTTTTCACCTGGTAAAATTAATATAGAGAAAAGGTGATATTACACTAATTGAATAGAACCTTCTACAGTGGTGTGTATAAAACGGCACCTATAAACACGTGATTATTTGAATTGAATTTTCTGACGTTATATCGTGATGTGATACAAGTCATGGGAATAAACAAATATCTTTTTTTTTTTTTTAAAAACTCGTTTAACTATTAAAAAATCAAATAAGGTCGTGAACTCTGCACCGTGATGCACAGACCTGCGATTTCAACTTAATTCGATATTCCGATTTTTGCAGATTGCTACTATTTTACTATTAAAGTATTTCAGAACAATTTCATTTTAAGCCTCAGTTTGTGGACCAAGGAAGAAGTGAATCTTTTCTTACAACGTGCAGGGTTAAAGGGAGCGACAAAATAATCATATACATGCCCATTATATTGGTACTACTGATGAAAGTTTATTAATTTCGCGTTCCTAAGCACGATGCTTCCTCCAGACCACACCCGAGCCTCATCCAGAGGTTCCTCCGGGCTCCTCCCCTCGGCTTCCCCCAAACTTCTGTTCTCCCCTCCGGTGTTATCAAGGATCCATGGTGCCACTTTTCTACACGAAATGTAAGTTTAATCGAGTTTGGGCTGAGCTTCCCTTCCATGAGGCGCGAGTTACACTTAAAAGACGGTGTTTTTCTGACGAGAAGTTGTTATATTCTAACTTTTAGATCAGGACAGTCAGCTCGGTCCTCATGTTTTGATTTAGTCGTTCCAATGCTCCGCGGCTAGCGGGCTAACTGTAGCTTAGCTCAAAGTTTGTGGGAATAAAGAGGAGAAAACCCTGGCAAAGGTCGAAAACCCTTTCGCTTTGAAACTTTGGGAAACGCCGAAATTATTGTAGAATTTTAACACTGCTAATTGGTAACAGTGGATGTAATATCACATCGTTAACATACTCCATTATCTCGACCTCCGGCTTTTAAAATGTTTCTTTTTTTCCCTAAATAAGTCTGCAGTATTTTACACGAACTTGGTTAAACACGAGCACGAACGTAAGAGGGTAACTTTTACTGAGAGTAACGTGGAGTAACAGGAAGGATAATGTAGCTCTGATTCTGCAGAATATCTCTGCATCATATGGAGGTTCTGCAGCATTCGAGTCGAACCCGATGTTGTGTGTGTGTGTGTGTGTGTGTGTGTGTGTGTGTGTGTGTGTGTGTGTGTGTGTGTGTGTGTGTGTGTGTGTGTGTGTGTGTGTGTTGCTGACCTCATCCACATTTGTTTTAGGCGTCAGGGTCGTTGTTTTGTCTGGGGGAAACTCTTGGGTTTGACCCCAAGGAGACGTTCGTGTTTAGGTCTTGGGTGTCTGATCAACAACGAGGGTGGGATGGGATTAAAACCAAGCATGGTTTTGATGCTCTCGGTCTGTCGGGGTCGTCCCCGTTCTCTGTGAAAGTCCTCGTCAATCACATCTATTCTAACTTAAAGCAGCGTGTCAGCTAACAGACTTTGTCCCCTGCAGTGGTCCAGAGATGATCCACACATAGCAGAGGAACACCGAGGAGCAGATATGTCTCCAAAAGTCCCCGGTGCTCAAAGCAGGGGGGACTATTCTGCGGTGCAGGTAGCTGTGCGAGTGCGTCCTCTGCTGCCCAAGGAGCTTCTGCACGCCCACGAGAGCTGCATCACCGTGGACCCCGAGCTGCATCGCATCACTTTGGGCCACGACCGACACTTTTATTGCGACCACCTGTTTGAAGAAACCTGCTGTCAGGAGGACGTTTACTCGGCGTCCGTGCAGCCGCTCGTAGACGCCTTCTTTCAGGGTTTCAATGCTACGGTCTTTGCTTACGGACAGACGGGCTCGGGCAAGACGTACACAATCGGAGAAGCCAACATTTGTAAGTTCAATAATAAAATCTTTTTCTTTCCGAATGTAGAATCCCAGTTCTGGTATTTACAGGAACCATTTTCGGTTAGATTGACGAGCTTGTTTGCTTTGTGGTGCCTGCGTCACACTTGTCTGTTCAGCTTCCTTCATGGACGAGGAACAGGGAATCATTCCAAGAGCCGTCGCAGATATTTCAAGTTACTCGATGAAAATGACCTTACAGACTTCTCAGTCCGTGTCTCCTATTTGGAGGTCTACAAAGAGGAATTTAAGGATTTACTGGAGGTAGAAACAGCCAGCAAAGACATCCTCATTCGGGAAGACAAAGGCAACATTGGTATGAAATAAACACCCTTATTTGTCTTAAAGTACGACAATTAACTGATATAAACCTGTTTTTCCCGATGCCTCCATTTGCGTGGCCGTCTGTTGTCACTCCACAGTCTTGTGTGGTGTAAAGGAGTGCGAGGTTGAGGGTCTGGATGAGGTGTTGAGTTTATTAGAGTCGGGAAACACGGCGAGACACACCGGAGCAACCCAGATGAACCCCAACTCCAGCCGCTCACACACCATCTTCACCGTGTACATGGACCAGCGTCGGGGAGGTTCTCGCCTTTACAGCAGCGCTTCCAGTATGGGACCGCAGGTGTTGTCGTCCAAGTTCCACTTTGTGGACCTGGCCGGATCGGAGCGCATCCTGAGGACAGGAAACACAGGAGAGAGACTGAAGGAGAGTATTCAGATCAACAGTGGCCTTCTGGCTCTGGGGAATGTTATCGGGGCACTGGCTGACCCCAAGAGGAAAGGCTCTCACGTCCCATACAGAGACTCTAAAATCACCAGGTAAACCTTTTACTAAAGTAATTAATCTGTAAAAGTCAATCAAACCTTTGCTTTAGATAAAGGTGGGTAACGCCTGGCATCGTGGCGTCTACAGCTGCAGATGATCAAAAATCTAGTTTGAAATGTCTCTGAAACATTTTTCATCTAGGATCCTAAAAGACTCTTTGGGGGGAAATTCCAAAACGCTAATGATAGCCTGCATTAGCCCATCGTCTTCGGACTTTGATGAGAGTCTGAATACGCTGAACTACGCCACGAGGGCCCGAAACATTCAGAACCGGGCGACGGTCAACTGCAAGCGTGAGCCAGATCGTGTGGAAGGGCTGGAGCAGCAGATCAAGGCCCTCCGGAGAGCCCTGGAGAACCGGCAGCGCTCGGAGACCCGCATTATTTCTCACGCCGATCCTAACAAGAGACCGCGACTCGGGGAAGGAGAGATGAGCAGGCTCCAGGCTCAGAGTGCTCACTACAGGATGTGCACAGACACCGCTTACAGGTTCAAGCATCTCACTGGCTATAGCTCATTAGTCCATGTCGTGGGGATTAAAGGGTTTTTAGTTTGTTTGCAATGTCTCTCGACACGGAACCAGCTCCTCTCTGTAATTTCTGCTCTCGCTGGCGTCTGATAGGCTGCTGCAGGAGCTGCTGAGCGAAGGAGCGCTGAGCACTGAGCAGAGTCTGAGGGTGAACGAGTGGCTGTGTTCAGTGGAGGAGGAGCGGAGCGGGCTGACCACCGCCTCAGGACCAGACAGTGGCATCGACAACAGCTCCGCGGAGGAAACCGCGGCGTTGAGGAGGGCACGGCCATCTGTGAAGAACCAGGCGAGTCTTCTGCACGTGGAAAGGCGCGTTTTAGTCAGATTTTCAGAATTAAATTGAAAAATATTTGTGGCACAGGGTCCCGAAGGTGCGGAGGAGAGTTGGAGGCATGAGCATGAAAGCGAGAAAGAGGACGCTATGGTTCAACTGCAAGTGCAGATCCAGCGATTGGAGAGCGAAAACACAGACTTTTTAGCTGCACTGGAAGATGCGATGGAGCAGTACAAGCAGCAGGTGGGCAGCAGGAGTGGAAACACAACGGTCTTCTCACCTCTTTTGGAAAAGTTGTGATATCCGAGTGGTTTTCCCTGCCGCAGAGCGATAAGCTGCAGGAGCAACAGGACTTGATTGAAGAGCTGCAGTGTCATCTGTCCGCTCCAGCGCTGCTGGGCCTGGGCCTAAACCTGAGGTCACGGCCACACACGGCGCCCATGGGTTCGCTGCAGCACGGCCAAAACGGAGGCTGTTCCAGACAGGTGAGGATCCAGCAGAGCCGGATTCATCCCGTCTGGGTTTGGAAGCTCAACAGATCTTCAGGGCTTTGCCATCATGCTGCTATTCAGTCTGAGCGTCTTGGTGTTGATCTGGGGATGTGTGCGGTTCCAGCTCGGTACGTGTGATCAAGACAGTCGCCTTCTTGAAGAGGAGCTCGCAGAGATGCAGCAGACAGAGGAGGAAAACCCGTTTGCCATCAGCCAAGAGAGACACAGGTGCGATCGCTGTTTTAAAACACATTCATACACTCGTGTTTCTGTTAGGAGACAAATAAAGTCCTTTTAATTGTATCAGACCAATCAACCTGACCTGGACTAAGAAGGACCTGCTGTCCCAGGGACTCGCTGCCAGCGGACTCCCAGCCCATCTTCCAGAACCTGAACACCACGCATGTTTCGCCAGAAAAGCCTGTAAGATTTTCAGCCCCAAATGATCTACTATGTATGTAAAAATGCACCTTAACCCCTGACTTAGTCTGAGCTGAAGGATTGGTGGGGTTCAGCACACGTGAGTCCAGGTTACACTCGCTGCTGCACATTCCAAACATGCTACTGCTTTTCCCTCATCTAGTTTTCAGAAATCTAACATCGAACACATCGTTCCTCCCTGCTGGTTTCATATGTGTGTCCTCAAATCTGCAGCCAACTCCAGCTCTGGGGAGATGTCTCTGGTGGGAAGCCTGAAAAGCTTGGAAGGCAGGTCAGAATTGGGGCTTCTTCAGGCACAGCAGAAGATCAGAGAGCTTTCTGTCACCATTCGCATGAAGGAAGAACTCATCAAGGAGCTGGTCAAGACAGGTACCAGCCTTAACGCCACTTTTTCTGATGGAGTTCGGTGTTTGGGAGGTCACTATCTGGGGGTTTCATTCAAGGTAAAGACGCTCAGGCCCTGAACAAGCAGTACAGCCATAAGATCACAGCACTGGAGAATGAGGCTCTGCAGGCCCGACAGGAGCTGCAGGAGGCCCAGCGGCAGCTGCAGGAGCTGGAGAAGCAAGAGAGAGAGATCAGCGCCACAGACAGGAGCCGAGCACAAGAGTGTCGCAGGAAGATTGCTGCCGCTCAGAGCAAGGTTCAGGTACGGCTGCTCCTTCGCTCAGATGGCACCAGAACGCCTGTTTTTAAATCTTTGAACCATCTCAAGATTAAGATACGTTCCACTCTGAAGCAAAAAAAAAATGTCATTCCAGGTTCTTCGTCAACGTCAAAGGGACACCGCCCGTCTCGCCAACCTGCCCGCTCAGAGCGAGCGCCGGGTTTTGGAGCTGGAGCGAAGCGTCCAGAGTATGAGGCAGCAGCAGGAGCAGCTGCAGAAGAGGCTGCGCGAGGAAAGTCAGCAGAAACGTCGTCTGGAGACGGAGATGCAACGAAGAACTCACAGAGTCAAGGTGCGCCGGCGCAGCTCTGCTGCGACGCGGTGTTTTATTCCCTCTAGGCTTTTAGTGGACTGGATTTTTTCATATCTGTTCCGTAGGAGCTGGAGATAAAGAATGAGCAGCAGCAGAAGATCCTGAGAATAAAGACAGAAGAGATCGCTGCCTTCCAAAGGCAGAGGCGCAGCGGCAGTAACGGCTCTGTCATCTCCCTGGAAGAGCAACAGGTGTGACAAAAAAGACAGTTTCACATTTTACAGACGTATCCCCAGTGGGGGGGTTGCTGAGTAATCCTCCGTTGAATGGCTCCCTTTGAGTAGAAGATTGAAGAGCAGAAGCGTTGGCTGGATGAGGAAATGGAGCGCGTCCTGGAACAGAGGAGAGGGCTTGAGGACCTAGAAGGAGAACTCACCAAACGAGAGGAAATCCTGGCCAAGAAAGAAGCCCTCCTGCAGGAGCGCAGCAGCCTGGAGACCAAGAGGCTCCGCTCCAGCCAGGTATTCAGCTGCAGTCGGCTCCGTGTGGCAGCACAAACCAACAAAAACAGCATTTAAAGTTCGCTTCCTCCTCTTTTTGTAGGCCTTGAGCAAAGACCTGGTGATGCTGACCGGTCGTATCGAGTCTCTGGAGCGAGAGCTGAGTGAGAGGAACGGGCTTCTGCGGAGCAGCAGCGCTCAGGATTCACAGCAGATTCGCCAAGAGATTTCCAACCTGCGGCAAGAGAAAGATTCACTGCTGAAACAGAGAGAAGAGCTGGATGATAAGCTGCGCCAGGGCAACCTGCTGTCTCCTGAGGTCAGGCAAAGGTCACATGTTGGCCTCTTTTCTGCAGCATCCAGCGGCATAAATGCATTTGTAATTGTCTAAAAGAAACAGTTCTATTTAGGTTAATTATTTAGAAAATGTTTCACAATCCAAAACTAATGAATGGGAAACTAATCTTTACTTTAATAAATGGAAAGATTGCATGAGTGCCCCTCCAGCCCAGGATCTGAAGTGTTACTGAGCTGTCTTGAGGGTCTTTTTTATGACCGTCCGGTCATGTCGGCGTGCCTGCGTTCCCTCTCTTAGGAGGAGCGAACCCTCTTCCAGTTTGATGAGGCGATCGAGGCTCTGGATGCAGCGATCGAGTACAAGAACGAGGCCATCACACAGAGGCAGAGACAGCTGAGGGCTTCAGCCAGCATGCTGTCCCAGTGGGAGATGAACCTCATGGCCAAACTCAGCTACCTGTCGGCCTCAGAGACCAGAGCGCTGCTGTGCAAGTACTTCGACAAGGTCCGTCACGAGCCAACGCCGTTGGTCATCGTGTGTGATTGACTGTGACGGTTACCTTCCTGTTGGGTGTGCGCCCGCCCAAGAATGTTGACACGGATCATCCCCCCCAGGTGGTGTCTCTGCGCGAGGAGGAACGCAAGCTCCAGCTGGCCTTGGCTGAGCTGGAGATGCAGCTGGACGAGCGGCAGAGGCTGGTGCAGTGGCTGGAGAACGCCCTGGATCGCACACAGCTGGACACCGACCGTCGCCTCACGCAGCAGCAGAAGGAGCACGAGAGGAGCGTGCAGCTCTTACTGCAGCAGTGCCGAGGTGCGCCTCAAAGCTCCCCGATGGCCGCAGACACTCGGAGCTGTCTGGTCGCTGGGTGTCACGCGTGCTTTGTTTTTTCAGCCATTTAAACAGATAATGTTTGCTTATTTCTCATTCCCGTTTTCTGTCCCGTCCCACAGAACAAATAGACGAAGGTCTTGCAGGCAAACAGAGGCAGTTTGAAGGGTGGATCCACAATCTCAACAAAGAACTGAACCACTACAAGGCAGTAAATGTGGAACTTAGCAACAAATTAAAGGAGTTCGGTGGTTCAGCCAGCCAGCAAAAGGAGCATATTAAAGGTAAATGAAGCTTATTATTAAAGTGATAATAATCACGCAGAAATGTAGTCGGCAGCAGTCGGTCCCCCTCACACAGGTGACACAGCTGAACGTCTGTTGTTGTCTTTCAGTTATCGGCCCTGATAATAAGCCGGCAGGGACCAACACGATGGACAAACTGACACGGTGTCCCGAGGACACGACCGGAGGCAGGGAGACGGGACAGTCCGATAGACCGCCCAGATCCAGGGAAGAAATGCGCGAGCTGGTCAACACTCCCCTGCCCTCCACGTGGAGACGCTCGTCTCTCCCCTCAGAGGAAACCTCTCTGGTGGAGGAGTTGAGGCTCCGAGCAGCTGGGGACGCCCCCGCTAACCGTGTGGTCCAGCCGGGTCCGGCGTCCTGGGCTGGACTGGCGGCTCTGCCTGTGGTCAAGTCTCGCCGAGAGTCAAGACGGTCGAGTCTCAACATTGGACCACTGGTGTCAAACAATGCATTCATCGATGTACGAAAAAACCCCGTCTGAAAGTATCGTGACAAACGGGACATTTGGGATCTGGAGCGTTTTTAGCATTTCCTCTTTGGTCCTTCTGCTTTTGGCATTTCATTTTTTTTTACTTGTGTATAAATGTTTGTTTTTTAGTGAACAAGGATACCCACTGTTTTATATGAAGCACTTTCACTAAGATAAAGTTAATCCTCTACTTCAGTGCCGTGATTTAACAGGAAAAACACCAGTAAAATCTTTCTGCCTCCACTTGTTTGGTCTGAGATCTCATGCAGAAAAACAGAAACTGGTCACAGTTGATGTTGGAAAACACTGAAAACTACAAGATGCGACCAATAAAACAGATCTTGGAGCAATTCACTGGATGAAATGATTATGATTAAATTAGTGAAAACCCGACTTATAATAGGAATGATCCATTCTTCTGTGCTAGTAGGATAAAATAGTGCAGAAAAATGAAACAATATATATGGGTATTTTAGGTAATCTTTCTAAACGGTCAGAATTAGTAGAAGCGCGACATTTATAATAGGTGTGTGGATGTAATTAACCAGCAGAGGGCGCCATTTCTCCATGCGAATGTTATTACAACTCATCTTTGATTTGAATAGAAGAAAGTCAAGATGTGAAAATAATCATATGATATCATTGTGTATCATGTAAAAATGGAAAAATCCTTGAGGATGATAAAAGGCGGACACTGAACCTTTGACGGCTGCAGTTAAATATTTGTTTCGCGTACCTCAGCTGCCATCAGTTTCTACCACTGGAGGCACCAAAGTTCGGCTGGCATTGATTTCAAACAAAAGTCCGTTTTCTCTCTGCAAAATACATTTAAAGTTGAGCCTCAATGGAAAAGATTAGTGACATTTTAAGGACAGGAACTGAAACAAGGCAACAACCAGCTCAGCTACTGATGACGGACGACGAGCGAGATAAAGAACGAGTCAGACGCAAAATTAAGGTTCGATATTCTAGTGCGAGCTGTCATCCAATCAGGACGCCGACGCTGGAAGTGCGTGTGACGTCCCGCTGCGCACTGACACGCACCTGATTGGCTGGCGATCACTTGGGGTCGATGTGACGTCACGTTAGCCGGAGGTTGGGGGGGGGGGGGGCGTTTTTGGGGGGAAATACATAGAGGAGGTGAGAGGAGATCAGTCGGGGCTCCGTCAGGAGACACGAGGCGTCCTGCAGCCCAGACCGCGTGCTCCCGCAGCCGAACACGGATACAAACCCGGTATTCAGGATATGACGTGTGAGGTGGTCGCCAGCTAGGGGACGGTGGAATTTATACCGCTGAGACACGCGCTCACCTGGGTTGTCACGCGGGTGGTCGTGCATCCTGAACACCTGGAGCCTCGATCACCTCCATCCTCCTCCCCGCACACGTGGATGTCCTGGTCTCCGTGGTTGCGGGAGGCTGCGTGAAAGTGAGTCTTCCAGCTCCGCTGTGATGTCATTTACAGGCACGCGCCTACGGAAGCGTCTCGTGCTCCCGTGGCTTCAGGTTACACGTGTTCACAGGCGTGTTTAGGCCGTGTCTCCACGAATGCCCCCTTCAGCTCTACAGATGTTTCTGTTTGGTTCAGAAGTCCTCACAAACCCTCCAACAGCGGAATGAAATGGCCTCAAAGAGCTGCTACAGACCAGCTCTAAAGCTTTAATTACTTTGGTTTAGTTTAGCTGGTCACCTGTGAGGGACCCAGGTGACCTGTGAGGGACCCAGGTGACCTGTGAGGGACCCAGGTGACCTGTGAGGGACCCAGAGCATCCCTCCATCCTGGGCTCGTTTTCACGCTATAAAGGGATTTTTACCACATCAAAAGCTTCAGATGTTTAAATGTGTTAGCCAAGTTAATGAGTAATAAAATATTAATTTAAAAGTTAATTTTGGCCTTCTAGTATGCCTTCTTTGTTGTGTACTCATTTAGCTGCTGCATTCAAGAGATTGTTTAAAAAAATAGATTTTAATCAGGTTAAGAAATGCTAATTTATTTGGTATTTCCAAAGTTTGTTTCCATTTGGGCTTTTTTCTTTTTTTAAACATCAGTATTTAAAGATCTTACAAAGTTCAATTCTAATGAATACCATCTAGTAAAGTTGTCTCTGATCCCATTAGTGACCGGTTTCCTCTCGTCCAGCAGGAACCCTCAGATATTCCAGAGTGGAGCCTGTTCCTGTCTTTGGTTATCTAGCTGTATGAGTGTTAATCCTCCATCATAAAGCTAGATAACCGAAAGTAGGAATGATCTCCAAACCCTCGGCTCAGACGCAGGAGGAACCACCCCGACAGGTATGAGAAGGATTTCAACCAATTCTCTTTCAAAGGGAATCGTTGTAAGAGCATCTGGGTTGATGTTAAACTGCAACTGTAGATTTCAACGAGGCTACTCTGAAAATACGGGAAGTTTTTGTCGCTTCTTTTGTGTCCATCACAACAAAAATAACACATTTTCTTGCAAACGTAATAAAAATGTGAATTTTCCATCCAAAGTTAACTGAATGTTGTCTTAATATTTACACACACTAGAAGAATTTGAGACTTTCACCACCTGAACGTTTTCTTTTAAACATGATCTGATGTGAAATTGTGCATTTAATTTTACTTCTCAGACTCTGAAAATGGGTCAGAGGGTCATAATTAATAATAAATAATTAAAGCTCGGCAGCAGCACTGCTGCAACCATTTAATTTAATAAATTCAGAGGCGCACAAAGAGGCGTCGGTGTAAATGTGTGTTGTAAATGTGTAGATGTGTGTTGTAAATGTGTAGATGTGTGTTGTAAATGTGTAGATGTGTGTTGTAAATGTGTAGATGTGTGTTGGGCTCCTTGGCTGCCACATGTTGAGCAGCAGGAAGCCATCTTGACGGAGTCCTCGTTCCCGGTGGGGCTGCATTAATTAATCCTGGTTTAGATCATCAATCTGTCCTCAGCCTCCTCCTCCAGCTCAGGTCCCATCAGTTCACCTGAAAACTGGAACGATTCCATCAGAGAAGTCAAGAATACTTGATAGAAGCACATTAGAATCACTTACTTTGCAGATGTATCGTTAGTTCTATCATAATTCATTTTAAGTGTCTGGATATTTTTTCCTGATTAAGAGATTCATGTAAGAGAGATTCAAAGTTGCCTGAATGCAAAAACAAATGAAACGTACAAATAAATACTGCCAAGCTTCATTTATGGCTTTGAAATCAAGGCAGAAACATTATTTTATATTAAATAATGTTTTACTGCGCATGCAGTTATTTTTATTAAACACGTTTTTGAAATTAGCTTATTAGCTTGATTAAATCCTTATAACAATATTTGGGGGAAATGCAAAGAAATAAAAACCCGAACAGCAGGACTTTTAAAAAAAAACGTTTCAAAAAACCCAAAACGTCATTAAATGTGGTTGATAACGCGTCCAAACAGCAAAAGTCCTTTAGAACGAACCCCCACCTTTGGAAATTCGGCCTAGTTTTAAAATAATTGGAGAAATACATTATTGTTCTGTTTGCAGTGGATTCTTTGCCCCCTTCGTCCTCAAATATGCTGCAATTCTGATTATTTTCGCGCTTCTTAAAACGTAAAATGCGCAGACGCTGAATGTCTGAGCATCCAAAGAGAATTATTAAAGCCCGGCTTTGTACCATGTAGTTGCTCATCTGCGAGCATTGACGAGTGATCGTTTAATATCGATGAGGGTGCCGCAGACCTGTGCAGGATCCGGATTCAGCGGCCTGCAGCTGCGGGGCGAGCGGCCCAAGACGGAGAAACGCCCGTAGTGGTGCACAAAAATGGACGATGGGGGGAAACAATCAGCAACCGATAATGAAAAGGAGCCAGAAAAGCTCCGCTTATTAACATAATTGCATGGAAACGAAGAGCGCGGAGGGTGTATTTAAAGGCGCAGCAGCTGGAGCCTTTAATGCCGCTGCGCCGACCTGAAGGGTCGGTTTCAATTTAGCCACTGACACACACGCTCTTTGGCTACAGAGACACAAAATAGAGACACAAAACGCATATTTAAAGCCGTTTGATATATTTTTCAAAAAGTTCTGCCGATAAAAAAGGAAAAGTCGCTGTCTTCAACGCGTTTTCCAACACAACAATTATTACATTTTAAAGCTGCGTTTGAATTCAGCAATATAGTTTTAATATTAATAAATGATTTTGGATATAAATTATTTATATACTTAAATTATTGCCGATTTATAAAGAAGCATAAATTAGAAAATGAAAATGTGCTGTTAAAAAAAACACAACAAATGAACAATTCACCTCTTTCTTCGTTCCTGTTTGTCTGAAACCTCTAAAGAAACTGAGGATGTTAATGAGTCTTAGGAGAAGCGTCTAATTAGGCAGCAAGTGGCCTTCAGTGGCCGTGGAAAACCTCCATATGACGGGGACAGGTTGGCTTTAATGACCGGCAGCCTGAATCAGACTCTTCCTTTATTACACCGAGCCGTAATTAGGAGGGGGGGGGGTCCTGCCGCCACACAACACACCTTCCTGATTTTTACCCGGGAATCACCATCACATTTTTTCTGTTTCACCTGATTTTCGGGCCTGATCCGTGAGAGAGACGCGGCAGATTAGTGTTCAGGCCGCGGGGAGACAAACGCGCATTGAGGGGGCGCAGGATGCGCCGCAGCTGCGGGGGGCGGCTGTTGGTCAACACTCGCGCTCGGCCACACACACACAGCACTGCTCCACATTATCATTCTGAGGCCAGCGTCCCTTCACAATGGCGCCTCTGTGGACGCGCTTCGTTCCCAACACGCACGTTCGGGGCCGCGAAAACGCTGCAGGAGGTTTCGGTAACCGCACGCGGGGCTCGACCCTGTTCCCGGGTGTTTGCTGTGTTTAAGAGGTAAAGGCAGCTTTGTGCGCCTGCTCAGCATCACATGTGTAGACGCCACATGCCCCCCCCCCCCCCCCCCCCCCCCCCCCTCCCCCGGGTAGCAGGATGCTTCCCCACAGTCACGTTTTCCTCCCACAAGGATACAGCTGCCAAAAAAGTCTTAATCTGGGGCTATATGTTTATTTTGCTCCTCCTAAACCTAAAGCAACAGGGGATTTTCACGCCCCATACCACCCCCCCCCCCCCCACACACACACACACACACACACACACACGTGGTTCAATGGGTGTGAGCAGATTAGACCCCAGTATTAATGAGAATATAATCCACCATAAAAAGTGCTTGTTTGGTATTATTGATATTATTATTATTTATTGCTTGCATGATCAGTTAATAGGTTTGACAATACAAGAATAATAAAAAAACACATGTTTTATTATTTTCCATCATTACAAAATAACGTTTGAACCTTTTGTGGATTCACTAAAGTTCTGGTTTAGATTTTACACACCGAAGTCTCCATTTCCATTTCCAGACATTCAGATAGTCCGTCAAGTTCAAGTTCACGTGTCTCGACTCCTCATTCATTCCATTCTGCCCCCCCTTCCCCCGTCCCCCACCCCTCTGCTGTGACACCATCGGTGTGACAGAGAGGCTGTGCCGTTGTCATGGCAGCAGGATGGACGGTCCGGCTATGCACCGCCCGCTGAAAGAGCAGCCTGTCAGACAGACAATCACTTACAAACATTACAATTTTTTCTTGTTCTACTCATTTAAAAACCTTCAGTTACTTGCATAAGTGTGTGTGTGTGTGTGTGTGTGTGTGTGTGTGTGTGTGTGTGTGTGTGTGTGTGTGTGTGTGTGTGTGTGTGCGTGTGTGTGTGTGTGTGTGTGTTGTCGCTGAGGTCTCATTCGAGGGTGAGCATGAAAGGCGCATCATTAACATAAACTACACTGTCTGGGGTTTGTGGGGGGTGAATTAAAATGAGAAAAGATGCGAGGGAACATAAAAAGACTAAAGAGCTCGATGTTGCATTGAGGAGCAGCGGGAAAAACGAGGACATTTGAATGGGCGAGAGGGCGAAAATTGGCAGAGAAAGGTTCCGTCCTCGCATCAAAGCATCGAAGCCGAACCCTCATCGCGGTGACACACGTCGACATGCGGCCACTATTCTGCTCCCTGACTCCAAATGTCATAAACACACAGCCGACCTCGGGTTGTCGGGTCGTTATTCAGGACAGAACCGTGGCCATGATGGGGACGGGGCGTCACGTGACTTCATTAGCCAATCAACAGGTTTCCCGCAGAGGCTGCAGAAACGTGCGTCTCAAGAACAACTTTAGTTTAAGAGTGTGGGGAATAATGTGGCGACGTTCATTTATTCCCATTGTGATTCACCTCTGTCTCCTAAGGGTGAGTGGTGAGATGCTGGCTGAGATACAGGCCTCATGTGGTGCAACAATGTTTACCTTTAATGGAATAAAATATATCGCACTGACAAACACTAATTTGTCTTAGTTGTATTGAGTCAGTTGATAAGAACAGAGGAGTTTGACCACCACCTCTGAAGTCCAACTATAAGGTCCAGATTTCCTGTTGTGCATCAACCTGTCGCAGGAGAGAAGAAACCATGACCTTCCTGACCTTTGCTGACCCCTCGCCCTTGAGTCTACTCATGTTGCCTTTGGTTCAAGGTTCATTTGTGTCTTGTTAGAAAGTGTCAGGAGTGTGGAGGAGTGTGGGCGGCGCCGCCGACGGCCGAACGCTGCAAATGCAGGAACAAAAACACATCAAACAAATGCAGCTGAAAAACGCCTCAAGGGGAAAAGTGTCACAATCACAGAAACTGAGCAGGAGCAGAAACACACGGGAACGGAAGATTCTGCAGATACCGACACACACAGACCCCAAAACAGCTCGTAGCGTTCATTAATCAGAGAGACAGGCAGACAGACAGACAGGCAGACAGGCAGACAGGCAGGCAGGCAGGCAGGCAGGCAGGCAGGCAGACAGACAGGCAGGCAGACAGACAGACAGGCAGGCAGGCAGACAGGCAGCCAGACAGGCAGACAGACAGGCAGGCAGGCAGACAGGCAGACAGACAGGCAGGCAGACAGACAGACAGGCAGGCAGGCAGACAGACAGACAGACAGACAGGCAGGCAGACAGACAGACAGGCAGGCAGGCAGACAGACAGGCAGACAGGCAGACAGACAGGCAGACAGGCAGGCAGGCAGACAGGCAGGCAGGCAGGCAGGCAGGCAGACAGGCAGACAGGCAGGCAGGCAGACAGGCAGACAGACAGACAGGCAGACAGGCAGGCAGACAGGCAGACAGACAGACAGACAGACAGACAGGCAGGCAGGCAGGCAGGCAGACAGGCAGACAGACAGGCAGACAGACAGACAGACAGACAGACAGACAGACAGACAGACAGACAGGCAGGCAGGCAGGCAGGCAGGCAGGCAGACAGACAGACAGACAGCAGACAGACAGGCAGACAGACAGGCAGACAGACAGCAGGCAGGCAGACAGGCAGACAGGCAGACAGGCAGACAGACAGACAGACAGACAGACAGGCAGGACAGACAGGCAGACAGACAGGCAGACAGACAGACAGGCAGACAGGCAGACAGGCAGAAGTGCTTCATTCACTCTCAACTGGCATAAAAAAGATGTAATATTTGTTATTAGTCTCTCTCTCTCTCTCTCTTTCTGTCTCTCTCTCTCTCACTCTTTCTGTCTCTCTCTCTCACTCCTTCTGTCTCTCTCTCTCACTCTTTCTGTCTCTCTCTCTCTCACTCACTCTTTCTCTCTCTCTCTCACTCTCTCTCTGTCTCTCTCTCTCTCTCTCTCTCTCACTCACTCTTTCTCTCTCTCTCTCTCACTCCTTCTGTCTCTCTGTCCATCTCCCAGACAGGAAGTGGGATGTTGGGTCGGTCCCCATAAGTGCAGAGATGGCAGCTGTGGGCCAGGTCTGTATCTAAGGCTGCAGACGATCGTCCAGTCATTTATATCTTCCAACCACTGAGCTTTAGGTCTTGTATTCTGCATTTGCATAAAAATAGAAGCAGGTCCTGTGAACTTCCCCAACCTATTGACCCGGCTCCCCAGACTTGAATAGCTTCCCTTTGAGGCTTCCCAGCCTCTCCAACAGGCTCCAACCTTGCCGTAAGTCCCAGTCATGGTGGTTTAATACATCACTGCCTGTTTCACTGGAGCCCCGATAGTTTGTGCTTCTCACCTCTGCAGGTTGCATCTTTTTAAGAATCTTTTTTATACTAAGCTGGCTAAAATGCTTTTTAAGGCACTGACATGCAAAAGATATTAGCACAGCTAATGTCTCTAGACTGCTGCAGCTACATAAAAAAGGAGTCTTTTATCTGAAATAACACCAAGCAAGACGCAGTTGCTTCTGCATTGACGCTGCATGAAGCTCTCTGGGCTTGAATGTTCATTCTTCTGCGTTCGCCACTTTAGCGCCTCCTGCTGGAAGAAAAGCAGCGCTGCTTCGTTTTCCCTGGTTCTTTCACTGCATCAACGCTCGACAAACTGGAGCTTCTCCCCTCTACAAAGGGTTTAGATGACTGATTGGTGCCTCTGCTGCTCCCACGTAATAAGATTAATATTTATCATTTTTAAGTATATGTGGAATAAAGTAACCACACTTGGTTTTGTCATGTTTTAAAGTTCCCTCTTGAGCCTATTGTGTAGTTTTCATCCTAATATTTATCATCATCTCACTTTTTTTTTTACTACATTCTTCTCAAACACTCAGAATCAGTCATCTAAGACAAAACGGCTCCATCAAGAGTCAATTCGGGTGAATCTAAAATAGTCTTCAGATCTAGTAAATCTTAAAATCAGTCGTTTGGTCCCATAAAAGGAAGCTGGACCGGAAAAATGCACACAAGCAGTTTTAAAACAATTCAGCTCCCAAAACCGTATGCAAAGAAATCTAAAAACCAAGCAACAAAGGAGCAGATCAGAGCTCGTCTCATACGGTCCTAAACTTTGGCACCGGCTGGAGGATTCTGGTGAAACCGGTTGGGGGAAAGCCGCTGATAAAAACAACAAAGGTTTTGACCGACTCATCGAAAAGAAAGTTGGCAGCTGGCATCAGTCAGGGAGGAGCAGGCGTACCTGAGCTCGGAACAACCGACACGCTTCCAGGATACCAGGGTAAACACGGAGAGCAGAACTGTGCTGCTTTAGCTGATCCTGACCAAGGCCACTACAGGAAGCGGACCTGACCGGCCTCCTGTGTGGGGCCACCATCGCTGCTTCAGTGCTGCGTATTGTTTCTGTTAATGGGCCGGCTGATGAGGTGCAGGGCGAGAGACGCACAATCAGCAAAAACTGCAGACGGGACAGAATTCCGCACGATGCAACAAAGCCCACATTTGTCCATCTCCTGTTTCTAATCAGAGACCCCAATTAACACAACCCCCCCCCCCCCCCCTTCTTTTTCAGGGTTTAAACGATCAATTATCTGCACAAACTCATCACGCGATCGGCTCAACTTTGGATCTCTGGCCTGGTTTCACCACACAAACGGAGCTCAGTGCGGTCAGAACAAGACCTTTGTGTTTCTTCTGTCCCCCTGATGTGGCGCCGCTCGTTCCATCACTGAAACGTTTGATCAGTCGCCACCGTTCAGTCAGTTGGATCAGAACTCCATCACCTGTGGAGGCATCTTCCATGTTCCATGAGCTTCTACATCCAGCCTGTTGATGCTCAGCAGGTGCTGGTTCCGGTACCGACCACACGGGGACCCTGTCCTGTCTCGATGGTCCCTGAAACCATTATTGGATGCACAGGTTGTTGTGGCCGGCTGGACACTACCGGGACGCTGAGCTTTATATCAACATAGAATATCAACTTGAGTGTTTTCAGTCCTAAATTGCTCCTCTGTTCTTCAGCACGTCAGCAGGGTCTTGGTAAAAGCCCGCGGACGTGAGGCCGGGAGGGGAACAGCCGAACTTCGTCAGGAGAACGCACAACCCACAGGCCCGCAGTGTGTCTCCGTACAGCGAGGCAGGGCGGCGTGTTCGCGTCAGGTTTTGTGCACCTCTGACGAGATGTGACAGGCCAGCTCTCGCTCAAAGATCCACAAACTCGCTCCATTTTTCTGCCTTTTCCATTTACAATGCTTCAGTGGAGATTTCTTTATTTCAGAACGGACAATGGTCTCTTTCTTTCTCATTCCTGCATCTCTCTCTCTGTCTAATGCACACTCACACATACACACACACACACACGCACACACACACTCACACACACACGCACTCACTCACACACACACACACACACACACACATGCACTGCTGTCATGCTCATTTTGATGGTAATTAATGACATCACCACTGCGTGCGGGTGCATGGTGCTGTGTAGTCTTGTGTGCGTGTGTGTGTGTGTGTGTGTGTGTGTGTGTGCGTGTGTGTGTGTGTGTGTGTGTGTGTGTTGGGGGGATGCGTTTGTTTGTTGAGCAAACCGTGGGAACAGGGTGCTCTCCAGGGTTGCGAGGCAGGGAGTCAGGGCCTCCAACAATACATATGTTGTTGCTTTTCACCCAAACACCCTCCCTTCCCAGGAGAATCATTCCGTCCCCCTCCTTCTGTGTCCCCCTCTTTCCCTCCTTTTTTTTTGCCATAAATCCCCCCCCCCCTCCCCCCCACTCACCCTCTAACCTGGTGTGTGAGATTGCTGCCCCCTCTCTGCCGTCGTGTCTCATCAGCATTGAACTTCATTAGCTGATGGAGGGTGGACGAGATCAGCCACATGCGGCATCGCAGCGCTCCCCTCTTGGTCTGTCCTCCCCTCCCGGTCTGTCCTCCCCTCCCGGTCTGTCCTCCCCTCCCGGTCTGTCCTCTCCTCCCGGTCTGTCCTCCCCTCCTCGGTCTGTCCTCCCCTCCCGGTCTGTCCTCCCCTCCCGGTCGGTCCCCCCCTCCCGGTCTGTCCTCCCCTCCCGGTCTGTCCTCTCCTCCCGGTCTGTCCTCCCCTCCTCGGTCTGTCCTCCCCTCCCGGTCTGTCCACCCCTCTTGGTCTGTCCACCCCTCCCGCTCTGTCCTCCCCTCTTGGTCTGTCCTCCCCTCTTGGTCTGTCCTCCCCTCCTGGTCTGTCCTCCCCTCCTGGTCTGTCCTCTCCTCCCGGTCTGTCCTCCCCTCTTGGTCTGTCCTCCCCTCTTGGTCTGTCCTCCCCTCCTGGTCTGTCCTCCCCTGTTGGTCTGTCCTCCCTTGTTGGTCTGTCCTCCCCTGTTGGTCTGTCCTCCCTTGTTGGTCTGTCCTCTCCTCCCGGTCTGTCCTCCCCTGTTGGTCTGTCCTCCCTTGTTGGTCTGTCCTCCCCTCCTGGTCTGTCCTCCCTTGTTGGTCTGTCCTCTCCTCCTGGTCTGTCCTCCCCTGTTGGTCTGTCCTCTCCTCCTGGTCTGTCCTCCCCTCCTGGTCTGTCCTCCCCTGTTGGTCTGTCCTCTCCTCCTGGTCTGTCCTCCCCTCCTGGTCTGTCCTCTCCTCCCGGTCTGTCCTCCCCTGTTGGTCTGTCCTCCCTTGTTGGTCTGTCCTCCCCTGTTGGTCTGTCCTCCCCTGTTGGTCTGTCCTCTCCTCCCGGTCTGTCCTCCCCTCCCGGTCTGTCCTCTCCTCCCGGTCTGTCCTCCCCTCCCGGTCTGTCCTCCCCTGTTGGTCTGTCCTCCCCTCCTGGTCTGTCCTCCCCTCCCGGTCTGTCCTCCCCTCCCGGTCTGTCCTCTCCTCCCGGTCTGTCCTCCCCATGTCTACAGTCAACATTGTGCAGGTTGTTTGTTTACAGAACCTTTACTGCACCTTAACTTTCAAGGTTCAAGGTGTTGGCTCATTGATTGATAGTTTGACCAAACCAGGCAAAACCTGTTTTGATGCTTGATGCTCAGGCGTTTGTCCCTGGGGCACAAAGGTAAAACTCATTAAGAAAGGGCCAAATAAGCCACTGGTGCAGCATCAAACCACACCCAAAACCACTCAAAACCCACTTGTTTAGTATTCCAACATATGAAAAAATAATTGAATGTCATTTCTTTCCTGTGTATTTTTTATTTTTTACTTGAGGAACAACAACCCTTTTTATGTTGGGTTTGAAGTGTTTCACAACCCGGTTTGTGAGCTCTAAATGCAATAAACATAATTTCACTTGG
This sequence comes from Takifugu rubripes, assembly GCF_901000725.2. Taxonomy (NCBI): domain Eukaryota; kingdom Metazoa; phylum Chordata; class Actinopteri; order Tetraodontiformes; family Tetraodontidae; genus Takifugu; species Takifugu rubripes. The sequence goes on along the minus strand of NC_042297.1, from coordinate 20,112,526 downwards.
CCAGGCCTCCACCAGACGGCTGCACGGATCATTACAGGAATTCAAACCTGTGACACTCCCAAGAGTTCTGGGCTTGTTCCTGGTCTTCACATGTTCCATCCATCCATTCTCCACCGCTTATCCGGGGTCGGGTCGCGGGGGCAGCAGCCTAAGGAGAGAAGCCCAGACTTCCCTCTCCCCAGCTACCTCCTCCAGCTCATCCGGAGGGATCCCCAGGCGTTCCCAGGTCAGCCAAGAGACATAGTCTCTCCAACATGTCCTGGGTCTCCCCGGGGGTCTCCTACCGGAGGGACATGCCCTGAACACCTCTCCAGGGAGGCGTCCAGGGGGCATCCTGACTAGATGCCCAAGCCACCTCATCTGGCTCCTCTCAACGCGGAGGAGCAGCGACTCTACTCCGAGCTCCTCCCGGATGGCAGAGCTTCTCACCCTATCTCTAAGGGAGAGCCCAGCCACCCTACGGAGGAAGCTCATTTCAGCCGCTTGTACCTGTGATCTTGTTCTTTCGGTCATTACCCAAAGCTCATGACCATAGGTGAGGGTAGGAACGAAGATCGACCGGTAAATCGAGAGCTTCGCCTTTCGGCTCAGCTCTCTCTTCACCACAACGGACCGGTGCAGAGTCCGCATTACTGTGGACGCCACACCGATCCGCCTGTCGATCTCCCGCTCCATTCTTCCCTCACTCGTGAACAAGACCCCGAGGTACTTAAACTCCTCCACTTGGGGCAGGATCTCCTCCTTTACCCGGAGAAGGCACTCCACCTTTTTCCGGTCGAGAACCATGGCCTCGGATTTGGAGGTGCTGATTCTCATCCCAGCCGCTTCACATGCGGCGGCGAACCGATCCAGTGATAGTTGGAGGTCACGGGCCGATGAAGCCAACAGGACCACATCATCCGCAAAAAGCAGAGACGCGATCCTGAGGTCACCAAACCGGATCCCCTCAACACCATGACTGCACCTAGAAATTCTGTCCATAAAAATTCACATGTTGTTCCTCAATCTGGTTCTGCAGACGCGTAGCAACTATTAGCCCAGTTCCATCACCAGGTCACCACCTGTAATGCTGCAGCTGCAACATCAACGTCTTTAACTCACTGATGGGTTCATTTTGGTGAAGAACGGTGCGGGGCGGTGCGGGACGGTGCGGGACGGTGCGGGGCGGTGCGGGACGGGGTGGTGCAGACGGTGCGGGACGGTGCGGGACGGTGCGGGGCGGTGCGGGACGGGGTGGTGCAGGACGGGGCGGTGTGGAGTTATGTGTGATGACAGAAAGCATCAGGAATTAAAATCATTTTGTTTTGAGTGTGACTGAACTAAAAACTCAGATTTCAGAGCTGCTTCTGATGCTACTTTTTGTGACCTTTCATCCAAATGAAATATGAAACCAAATTGTCTCATTTATATTTAACATTCTAATAATCTCTGCTCATAACCAATCTAAAATAATTCATTGCATTTACAAAAGCACTTAGATGCAATATATGTTGATATCTGTAAATGTCTTTACTCCAGTGACTTTGGCTGTTGTGAAATTCTTCCTTGGAGGTTCAAGATAAACTCAAGTGAGAGAAAAACATGATATTTCTTCTTTTTGATTGGTGTGAGGACCAAATCATGTGTGTTTCTGTGTTATCTGGAGGCAGGTGGAAGACCTAAATAGCTAAAATACTCAGATTGGATCTCACACATGTTTGAAAGCTCCTCTGAGTTTCAGGTCTTTCAAAGCAGACAGGGAACCAGTGACCTTTGTGCCTGAATCAAAGCCCTCCCCTGCTATGAATAGTGATTTCTGTGGTTCCCTTACCACCAGTGGCAGCAGAGAGGTCGTCCCCCACTGAGACTTTCCCCTTTGACCTCAACAAATGGACTCTTGTCAACTCAATAATAAAGTAATGATTGACCTATAGTGATGCCTGGTGTCAAGGCAAAGGAGGCTTTATGGATAAACACAATGATGGGGGGGGCTCCCACAGAGAGGGTGGTGGAGCTTCTTGGCATCTTTGCTGATGTGGCATCAGCAGTACGTCACTGATTTGAAGCGCCTGGTGGAAGATCTACTGCAACCATCATCTCGTTTCCTCCTCCCTGACACGGAATTGTCCTGAAGAAAAACTGGCTGATTCTCCCGGTCATGTGACTGTGACGGTGTCGCAGCCTTCCAGGAGCGTTCTGAAGAGTCTGCTTTAGCTTTCAGGTTCTCTTTCAGGACAGAAAACATCTTGGCTCTGTGTTGAAGCCCAGATGGACTCTGCAGCCTGCACCAATCAACTCACAAAGGTGATATAATTGCCAGGGCAGGACAGGACAAGGCCGCCACCTTTAGAGCTCTACGGTCTCCTCCTTTCCCCAATGCACCTATTCTTTCCCACTTTATCTTCCCGATTATATTCCCCTCCCTCATTGTCCCATTATCCCCCACTAACAACAGGCCAATTTGTCCATCCAGCTTGGCTCCCGCCTCCCCTCCTGCTGCGTTATTTAGCCCCTCTCCTGCACTTCAATGGCAGGTACTGATTAGAGAACTTCCACGACCCCTTTGCTATTCCCCAGCAAAGCCCCCCTCCCCTTCCCAGCAACCTTTAATCTGATTACAGCTTTTCAGCGGAGGCCAGTCCCTTGAGGACAATAGCGGACCAAGTGGTTTCGCAAACACTCTCCTCATGGTGGGACGGTTCTGAAGAGGTGCAGCCCCGACCGCAGGATAACAACAAACTCTGCTACGACTACATCCATCTGCAGCCCCCTGGCCTGCAGGGCACTTCTAAAAGTGCCCAAACTGGGGGAAAAAAAGCTGCTCTGTGTTGAGAACAGATTTCTTTCTGTTCTAATTTTTGCTGATTTCAGTTAAATCGTGATATTAAAGGATCAAACTTGAATGCAGTCATGTTTCAATATCAGTACTGGCACATTACAGGTAAATACGTCAACTCCCAAATGTTAGTAAAAATGATGGTAACTATCATCAACAACCTTATGAGGATGTTCTAGTGAAGGCAGCAGCTCTGATAAACATGGTGCAACAACAGCTGCAACACTTACGTGCAGCAACAGAACATCCAGGGCAACTTAAACAGTTTGTTCTCCAGTTAACATATTTAACCCTCTTTGACCTTTTTAAAGAGCTCTTCACTCACTCTTCAACAGCTTCCTGTCACGGAAGGACCCGGCAGAACACAAAGCGTGTGTCCACCTCGTGTGTTTGGAGTTCATTAATGTCAGGGCGCCTGGTCAGGGAACCGTGTCTACTGCTGTGTCCAGACCTCATTACCATCAGAACAAAAGGCAGCAGGGAGACCGGGGCAACAAGTCAGCCCCCAAGGACCACGTTAGGTCAAAGAGACTGTGGGGACTAGCGCCGGCGGGATTAGAATGTTCAGCGTGCACAGAGAGAATCCTCAGAATGCGTGATGTCATCGAGGCTCGTCCGATCACTCGGGTTTCTTCTGCAGGTGATCACTGGATCTTCTGGTGCTGCTGCCACTCACGCCACCGGAATGACTGACATGTTTGGCTTATTTACTGTTTCACACAGCCGTTCATATAGAATGTGTCATAACTCCAACAGGTTCAATGCCTGATGTCGTTTGTGTGTACATAAAACATAAATGTCCCTTTTAGATACGTTTTTTCTTTTAGATTAATTTTGCAGTTCAATTTAGGGGCATCGTCGAAACATAATGCCAAAATAAGTGGTTCGTTATTGTAATGACGTAAAATGATGTTTTAAAATAACTGTGACAATTGTATATACATATATAGATATATATATACACATGAAAATAACTTTAATTCTTTTAAATTCGTATCGAATGTGATTTCTACATGTACACGTGTGAAACTTTAATACATGAACAACAAGAATTTCCTATTATACAATCACATAAACTGGTTCTGCAACATTCAGCAACATCACAGGAATCTGTATCATAGTCGGTGAAACTATCCAAAAAATCCGCCTTGAATGCGCAGCTATTGCGTGATAAACTTTGATTAGAAAACTAATAATTGGCAAACCGAAAGCAACGTATCACAAAACTGCTGCAAAGATAATGGACATATGTGGATCTGGACTTGAGAGGATGTACTGTAAAAACATTTAAGGGCGAATGTGTTGATGTTGAAGAGAAACAAAAAGTAAAATTCATTTAAATTAGGAAGAACTGACACCTACAGCACCGACATCTTAAACTCATAATCCCTCACAGGATGACAAGTCTGGTACTGCTCCAGGTCCGTTTCTGATGGCTGATCCTTCATCAATAACATGTTTGACAGCTGAGTCGGGGCTCTAACTTTGTTCCACTGAGAAGTTGGTCTCAGCTCTGTAGAATAAAAAGAGAGTTGCCTTCAGTGACACTCGTGAGAGGCGGGAGTGAACGGAACCGCGTGTCAGGGGTCAGCTTACATGTCCTGGTGCTTGTGGATCATGTGGTTGTTGTATTCCAACACGGGGGGGATGGTTTCCTCATCCTCGGGAACCTGGAACCAACAGAAGAGCCCAGTTTACAGCAGGAAGACAAGAGCACCATCTGGTGGAAGGAAAGCGCCTTTACCTCCCAGTAGGCTTCGTCATCAAAGCAGTTGTCATCAGCAGGATCGCCCCAGATCGGGAATTTCAGGATGAATCCTGTCAGGGCGCAGAAGAGCATTATTATCAGAACTATCAGTAGAATTAGGGTTCAGCTCTGTTATGATTAAATAAAAATCCAAACAAGTTGAGTCAGGGGTATTTAAACGTGTCAGATTTAAGGAACATGTTTTCTTTCAATTTTGTTCTTCTTTTTATTTTTTCAAAACTACAACTGGTCCAGTTTCAAAGCTCACCAACAATCGCCCCTCCAACCAGTCCAAAAGCAACGGCCACGCAGGTGCCGGCCGCCTGGTAGCCTCCCTGAGTTCCCACCGACCTGTCTGCGTACTTGCCCTCAAAGTTAAACGTGTTGATCAACCTAAAGAGAGGGGGAAGGAAATAACTCAGAGAAAGGGAAGTTTTCAGTTCGGAGGGTCAAAGCTGATCGTGCTGCTCACCCCTCTTTACTGTAGACAGATTCTGTGGCAGCTGCAGCAACGATGGCGCCTACGAAGCCGCCCAGCATCCCGGGCACGGCGTGCAGGTTGTGGACGCCACACGTGTCCTGGAGCTTCAGGTATTTCTCCAAAAATGGCTGAAGATCAGTGAGATATGATCAGACCAGAGATCTGAGAAGCCAGTTTCTGTCTCTGTTGTGTTGTTTTGGGTGTTGTTTTGGGTGTTGTTTTGGGTGGGTGTGTGTGTGTGTGTGTGTGTGAGTGTGCGTGCGCCTGGACAATCACCAATTCTGTTTTCTAAGGGAAAACCGCAGGTTGTCTGTGTGATTGTTGACTGTATAATGGAGGCAGTGACGTCAGGGTATCATTAAAACGTCGCCTGTCTGAAACCTCCGGTTGTTTCTGTGTGAGGGTGTTGCCCATTTGTGCGTGAGCTCCAGTGAGCTTTAGTTTCGTTCCTTTCCCAGATGTAAACAGTCTTGACAGTTTTCTTCTTTTGTCTTTTCTCTGCTGTTTATTTTCCCCTATGAATGATAGATTTTTATCAAACCCGCCAGCTCACCGTGACATAGAGGTAACCAAAGGTGGAGATGATGCCGCAGCAGAAACCCACTATCAGGGCACCATACGGGGAGATCATGAACTCAGCTGCTGTTCCCATGGCGACGCCTCCAGCAAGAGTGGCGTTCTGGATGTGCACCTGTTGGGGAAACCCGCTCGTTAGCGATCTGAAATACCAAGAAGTCCTGACGTGGCCTTCATCAGGCAGAGGGTCACCATGTCCAGCCTTCCTCGCTTGTCGTGCATGCTGGACAGCGCCACGGTGGTGAGGACGCAGGAGGCCAGACCCAGGTACGTGTTGATGGCCGCTCTGTGCTGTCCGTCTCCGTGGTCCGTGATGGCGGAGTTGAAACTGGGCCAGAACATCCAGAGGAACAGAGTCCCTGTTGGAAGTAAACAACGTGTGAGGCGGCAGAATAGACATGGCGCCCGGGGACGTGCGAGGTGCTCACCGATCATGGCGAAGACGTCAGAGTGGTAGACGGATCCATGCAGCCGCTTGCTTTGGTGTAAGTTCGGTCGGTAAAGGACCCAGGAGATGCCCAGCCCATAGTAACCGCCAAAGGCGTGGATGACCATGGACCCGCCGGCGTCTCGGCACTGTCAGGAACAGTTCAGAACATCGTGTTAGAGAGAACGTTCTCCTCTGTTATGGGAAAGGTGAGCGTGGCGCCGCTCACGTGGAGCAGGTGCAGGATGATGTATTCCTCCACCGCGAAGAGCGTGACACCGAACAAGGTCAGAACCAACAGCTGGACCGGGCTGACTTTCCCAAGGAGGGCGCCGTAGGCGATCAGGGAGCCGGCGACGCAGAAGTCCGCGTTGATGAGGCTGAAGGGGCGAAGAGAACAAAGACAGAACTTTGATGAGGGCTGGACGGAGCTACGCACTCCAGCCTGTGTTGATGAGAGTGAGGACGATGAGGTGGGACGAAGACTCAGACGTCTTGAACGCAGCATGGCTGACACGCCTCGGTGTCGCCATGGCGTTAAAACATTCGTAAACATGTGCCACCGTGCACCTCTAAAACGGTTCATGCTAAGTTCTTATCATCTCAAGGATGTCTCAGCCGTCCCCTAAAGGCCTCCCTCATTGTAGAGAATCAAACCGGCTTGTTGTTTTTCCCGAAGGCTGAATCTCTAACCCCCGATTGGAGCAGGTGTTTGGAAGTGACCCAACATTTCCATCATCCGCCAACAACCCTTCTACCACTGTGTGGGTAAAAACGAAAGACAGATGTCTTACTTTTCAACACCAATATAGATTTTTCCAGTGCTGTGGTCCAGGAAGTGGAACCAGCCTTGCATGAGCAGAGCCCACTGGATGCCGAAAGCAGCGATCAGGAAGTTGAATCCCACGCCGCCGAAGCTGTAACGTTTCAGGAAGGTCATGAGGAACCCGAATCCAACAAAGATCATCACATGGACGTCCTGGAAGCCTGAACAGAGAGACACAAAGAGCTGCTCAGACCCAACTCCTCCTCTATTACCCTATAAAAATATGCTCTCCTCTTGCAGCAAATTCAAAGTCGAAATCTCTTCAAAAGATCCGCTCTGACCTCTGGGGTCACACTTACTGGGGTATCGGTAGTAGAAGTCGTTCTCAATGTCGCTGGTTATGTTGTTTGTCTTCTTGTGCTCCACCCAGTGTGCGTCTGACTCTTCGTTATACCGGATGAAAACTCCAAACAGAATGATCATCGCAATCTGCCAGACAAAGCAGACGGCCGGGAGGCTGACCCGCACATAAGCGTTCCGCTGGCGGCCGAAAAAATTCCCCATGATGCTTCCTCGGTGCTGCCTGCTCGCTCCCTGATCAGGTCCTCGCTCTGGCCAGCAGCCCAAGAACATCCGCAGATATAGGTGTTCAGGTGACGTGTGGGTGTGTCCACCATCCGCTCACACGTGTCCCTGCTGGCGGACTAACCACACCTCCTCACCTGCAGCACCACAGGGGAGAACAACAAAATCAGTGTCATCTTGAAATGGTTGAAAGTGCTTTTCCAATTAAAAAACCACAACTTTGGAGCGTCGTTGTTGCTCCTGCTCAGAGTGAAACTGGTGCACACCTGTCAACGGAGCGGCACCTTTCCCAGGACTCCGCACAGATTCAAGGCGTGGCGCCTTCAATGGACTAATGTGATGTGGTTTATGGCCTTTGGCTGTGCAGGAGGTGGATTTTAGGGGTGGTTAAAACAACAACTTTGGGTTTATACACTCGTCTGGCCTCTCTTACACATCCAGCCACGGCGCTTGTTTGTTTTTCTTGCATGACAGGAGGGAATCCGGTTTAAGGACTCATGATGCATCTGTGACAGAACATTCCAGATTATATCGTATCGCTCCTTACATTTGCTACGTTACGTAACAACCTTGCTCTCATCGAAGACAGTGTCTGAATATTTTCGGCCTTGGGAGGCGGAGCTGCCTTCAGGTTCATCCTGGACGGCGTGAATCCGCCTAAAGGCTCAAAAGAAGAGTCGTAACTCTTCAACTTGAGGATGAACTTGAAACCGCCTCTGCGACATCTCGTAGATCTGCATAGCACAGAGCTCTTTCCCCGGAATATTCAACACAGAATTCTCTTTCTCTGTGATTTGATGTAGGTGCATTCAGTCCATTTAAAGCGCAACAAGGTTTTTCTGGTTTTGAAAGGTACAAAGATGAAACCCACGGCTGCAGAGCTGCACGGAGCAGCGTGAAATAATAATTATAATAATTATTATAATAATAATAATAATTTCTTTACACCACGTTAGGCTGAATGACTGTGCCAGTTATTTTATTGAGGAGTTGAAGAGCAGCGGATTGTTGACCTGGCTGCCTCCTGGAGCCGGGACATTGTGTGGGGCCCAGCATGGCCCGGCATGGCTCCACATGGCTCGGCATGGCCAAGCATGGCTCCACATGGTCCGGCATAGCTCGGCATGGCTCGGCATGGCCCAGCATGGCTCCACATGGCTCGGCATGGCCCAGCATGGCTCGGCATGGCCCAGCATGGCTCCGGCGTGGCTCGGCATGGCCCAGCATGGCTCCACATGGCTCGGCATGGCCCAGCATGGCTCCACATGGCTCGGCATGGCCCAGCATGGCTCCACATGGTCCGGCGTGGCTCGGCATGGCCCAGCATGGCTCCACATGGCTCGGCATGGCCCAGCATGGCTCCACATGGTCCGGATTGGCCATGTCCATTACTGACAAACCAAAAATTAAACACACAGAAAAGTCTTAATTTGATGATGTCACCTTATCTTATGATGCTGATCATCACAGAAACGACCACAATAACAATACCAACAACATCAATACTAATAATAAGATGGAACAAATAAATAATGTTAATAGCATTTCCATAACTGAGTTGACAGAACTGAATAAACACTTAAGAACCAAATAAAAATCTACGTTTGACCAAAACAAAGACAGATTGAACTTAAGTCATTTTGTCTGCAGTCATATATGGTCTGGCAGATTTGAGTGACCATGATGAAAGAGAAAAAAGGCCAAAAGACAAAGTTATTTTACCAGTTTTTACTTTTCTTTTACTGTCCAAACTAACTTTATCCTCCGCCGCTATTTAAAAAAGAGCATTTGAAATTGCTGTTTGTTGGTTTCTGCCAGCGAGGTGTCAAAAGACCTGATGTCAGGTCTTTAAGTTGCACGACTCTGGGCAACTAGGCCTGCGATCTATGACGGCGCTTCATCCTCCTCTGGTCCTTTACTTTTGATTTATTGATCTCAAAATCAAACGTTAAAGTTTTAAGAGTTATTTAATTATATCTGTAGTTTAAAAAAATGCCGTTAGAGGAAGTAAAAAAGGCTGTCAGGCAAGGCTATCTCTGCAGAGCTGACAATGATGTGCCAGAAAGGGCGAGCATGTGAGCGCGCATGTGACACTGGGACAGAATGGAGACTGCAGATCTTATCTAAGGAAGGTATTCCAGAGATGGCGTCCATCACCGGGAGGGGGGCTCAGTCACTGATACCGCTGGAGATATTAGCAGCTTCTGCCAATCTACCTGCAGGAGCGACACAGATCAGTGCAGCACGGTTATTTATTTCTGCTTCTTTCAAGAACACTCCAATTATGTTGTAGAACTTCCAAAAATTAGATGTCCATCCAAATCCTTGTCTTTGGACTGTGGAAGGAATCCTTGGAGAGAACCTCCAGGGGGGATTCAAACCGGGAACCCTTTTGCTGGGAGACCAACCACTGCGTCAGATATTTAACATTTAATATGACAATGAGAAAATTCCACAGCTTTAAATCAGGTTTTTAACATTGGGACGATTGTAAATCCCCGTCAGCTTCATGAAAAGGCCCCTGTGGATGATTCACGTTAAACACAATTAACATTTTGGGTTTTTTATTGTGATCATGACTGACAGTAAAGCACAGGACGTCAGATATCAATATGAAAAAGAATTCATCAGCTCTCTGTTGCTGCTCTGCACTCGACCCCGTCTCTTTCTGCTGTTCAACAGGTCCTAAAAGAGGCCCCAGGTCAGTGTCTCTGAACCACACACACGGCTGCTCCTCCTGACTCTGATGCCCGTCCAGGGCAGCTTGGAAAGGGGGCGGAGTCACCTGGACACTGGTCCAGGGCAGCTTGGAAAGGGGGCGGAGTCACCTGGACACTGAAGAAGGTGGCTGACGGCTGGTGTCCTTCACCTCTTGTCAAAGCTGTTTGTGCCTCTTCCTTCACTCTCAAACGTCCTCAGATGGCCGTCCGTCCTCCTGTAAGTGTGGGAGAACCTCCGAGTGGCTCCCCCTAGCCTCCCTCTGAAGACACATTTCTGGGTGTAAATGTCTGGACGGGAGCATTTCGCTACGGTGACCCGGAGGGTTGACATCTTAAGTCCCTCACAGAGGACATTTAGTGTCTCCGTCACTCACATAAAAATCTGACTAATGAAGAACTCAGTCAACAGGCTTTTGTTTACGGGCGCTTTCAACTGTCAGATCTTCTGGGTAATTGCAGGCGCCACGGCGACCTCTCTCGCTGTCCTCCGACCTGCACCCATGTCCCCATAAGGGTTGTTAACCTTGGAGCTGTGCCACATCCTCCTGACAGATTCATCATTTTCACAGATTCCTTTAATGTTGGTCAGCAGTTGCATGTTTCTCTGAAAAAGTCGTTTTTACGATGTGAATGGCGACGATAATGGTTATTAAGCGTTTACCTTCTCAATCCCTGTGTCAATACAGGAGCAGCTTTTTGAGGGGGCGGATAGCGAGCGGAACTATTTGAGCTGGGTGACTAAGGCTGTTGCTATGTACTGTATTTTTCCAGAACAATGCACGTTGTCAGATGCTGCAGATAGAGCGCAGGAGCGTCAGATGGTCGCCTGTTGCTGGAACCGTGCAAACTGCATGTGCACGCCACGACAGTGGCTCGATCATCTGATAATTCATCAGCGATACAGATGTGTTATTTTGGCAGAACCTTCTCACATGACCTGCAATGTGACATGCTACAAGCACGAGGCCCTGACGCCTCCCCTCACCTGGTACTTTAGTTTAAAGGGTTGTTAACATGCGCGTCTTTGACTGTTTTATCATGTTTGTTAGCTCTTTCACAGATGCTTCTGATTCTGGGTCTTACAGTCATTTCGGGTGCTCACAGAGTGATTCTGCAGCCGGCTGCACGGCTGCAGAATCACTCTGGGAAGCAAGTTCTGAAGTGATTCACTGTCCAAGATTGTTTTTTAAATCACTTATTGAAGTGACATCGAATGATAAATGGCAGTGGTTTGAGGCGTGTCTAATGGGTTTCATTATATTTTTTCTCTTGGTAAACATAACTTTCCAAATGAGTGTGTGTGTGTGTGTGTGTGTGTGTGTGTGTGTGTGTGTGTGTGTGTGCGTGCGTGTGCGTGTGTGTGTGTGTGTGTTTTAACTTAACCTGCAGTTACCATTTTCAAATAATCAAGGTGCTCAGATAAAGCAGAGGTCGTACATTGGTGTCAGCTTGGTAAACAGGTGTTCACGTCGCAGCGTAACCATGGCAATCTGAGGAATTTTGATTTATTTTGATTTTATTTTAAATTCCTCTTTTACTAAGTGTTCTTTGGTAGATTCGTTAAATACAGAAACGTCTGGAAAGACCACCCAGAGTTCAAGTTCATGAACATGTGTAAGAACGTTCCAACCCCCCCAGCAGGACAAAACATGCTGAACCAGCCCGGTGGGTTGGTTCACAGGAGTGGATCCAGTTGAGCAGCCATTTCATGAAGTTGTCATGTGACACACCCCCTCCATTTGGCAGGTGTTTCCTATAAAATAATGGCGAGGGCCAAGAAGCGTCCTGAGCGACAGTGACGACAGGGTGAGGAAGAATAAACAAAAGGTTTGAAGCTACAGTAGGTGCAGGTAAAGGTTAATATATAGATATTTATATATATTTATGTTCACACCGTCCTTCGGCTAAATAGGGAGCTTCACTGCACGTAGCTCGAACATAGAAACTTCATGTCGCCCCCCCCCCCCCCAAAGATGGAGCGTTAAAGATGGAGCGCTCATTCCAGACTCAACACCTAAAAACAACCAGATGTTGCACATAAATCAAACTGAACAAGAATCCAAATGAGCACGAGAGGAAATAATCTGCGAACAATTTGCGCCCAAACTCTGCTTAATTGTTTCTCCGGCTCTCCAACAGGAGATGGTTTAAGAGGCAACTGCCCGTGTTCAGCGCCAGTGTTTCAACCCTCAGAGGATTAGCGTTCTTCAGAGGATTAATCTCAAATCGGCACGAGCATCATCTCTAATAGCAGGGAAGAATACCTTATCACTGAAATACAGGATTATCTGCTCTAATCGTTCTAATCCCTATTAAATAAGGCTTAAGGGACAAAATAATCCTTAAATCACAGTTAAATTACGAGCGTAAGTGTCTACTGGAGTGTTTGCTTGGAGATGTGCATCATTCACCTCCGTGTGACTCCGCACACCCACACTGTCCTCGTGATAAGACATTCCAGTGTCACTAAGGAATGTCGCCGTCCACGTCCCGACCAAACCGCGCGTCTCATGGACCAGCTCCAACTTTATTGTTATTTATCTGTTGTTGTTGGAGCAGCCTTGACCGCGAGCACAGGCTTTTATTTGAATGTATCTGAATCACTGACATGATGATCGCACATACATTCGCTGCAAATGTGGATTTAAAGAAGAAAATGGCGCCCAGAGTCCGTCCCCCCCCCCCCCCCCCCCAAATCCTCTGCTGTGGCGAATACGTCTAATTGTTTTCGTTGTGTGTTGAAATGCTGCTTATTCGCTTCATTTCTCAAACATCGGGACTGGCAGCTGAGTTCTAATCTCGGGGCCACAGATGCAAACGTCTTCATAGTGTCATCATCATTATATAATTATAGGGCTCGCAGCCAAATTCCAGATGTTGATTAGACAAGCACATGTGAAGCTTTGTGACTTTGAGAAGCAGGAAGCAGGAAGTGCTGGTTGTTTTGGGTTTGTCTGTGCCAGACCACACAAAAGTTCAGAATAGCTACTTAGATACTGGAGCTGAGAGAAACTGAAGCAGCTTTTAATTGAGAAAGATGTACTTGCAAGGTTTTAAGGATTTAGGGTCTTTCAGGGCTTAAATCAGCCCAATTTGCACCAGAGACTTCAGTCTGGAGGCTCCACAAATGAGTCGACATCAGAAGTAATCAGTCATACCAGATTCCCCCTGACTATCGTATAAATTATTTATTAAAAACATCATTAGCTGAGCTCTCAGCTCAAACTGAAATAATTCTGACGTACAAAATGTCGCCATCCTTCACCTGTGTTTTTTAATTAAATGCGCACGTGTTTCATCGTGCTCATCAGCTAAAAAAAAGAAAACAGCTTTTTGAGCAAATGACACGTGTTCATCTGCAGCCCCCCCCCCCCCCCAACACACACACACACACACACACACACACACACACACACACACACTTTAAAACAAAAACTGCCATCTACGGCATTTTCTTGTGTATGGCGCTGAGCTCTGCCCGAAGTTTCTTGAAGGTTGGTCTGTTTTTGGGATGGTACTGCCAGCAGTTGTTCATGAGCCTCGCAATCTCCAAAGGGCAGAAGCGTGGAGCAGGCATGCGGTATCCTGAAACGCACCGCAGTCAATCAAAACAGGCAGTCAGGGACTTCTGGCACATCCACACACTCAGCAGAGTTCAGGCAACGGCCTCAGCATGCAGATCAGGCAGGTTTCGCACGTGTTTTTTGGGTTTGTTTGTTTATTTGTACCTTTCTCCACCTCGGTTCTCGTCTCCTGGTTGCTCATGCTCGTGTAAGGTGTCATTCCCAGGGAAAAAGTCTCCCACAACAAAATACCAAAGCTCCACACGTCGCTCTCGGTGGTGTAGCGACCTGAAGACACCAGCAGGGGGCAGCATTGGCAAAGGCACAGGTCGGGTACAAACGTCAGCCAGAGGAAATGTTGCCTACCGTAGTTCAGGGCCTCGGGGGCCGTCCATTTAACAGGGATCTGCCTTAGACCCCCCTCTGCCATGTACACACCATCGTCATGCTGACGGGACATCCCAAAATCACTGATCTTCACTGAGTTGTTCTCTGCAACCAAACAGTTTCTGGCTGCCAGATCCCTTTGAGGAAACAACAGAGTAGCACAACAGGAAGAAGAATGAAATTAAGGTGGACAACCGATGGGAAAAGGGAGGAAAATGTCATTATATGAGTAAAAATGGAAACAGCCCAAACAAAAATCCCCAAAAAACAGGCATCAGTAAAAGCTGTGCGACGGCAGTGGTCTTGTTATGTCTCAGTCAGGCGCTGTGAGATACAACGCTACAGACTGAACAGCTTCCAGCAACCAGCTCTGATCTGCTCCCAGCTGGGAAACTGTACCGGTAATGAGCTGGTTGTTCTGACCCAGGACACAATTGACCAACGATTTGATATAAAGCTCAACGACAAGCACACAAAACACAACAGCAAATAGTTGCAAACTGTTCGAGCTTCCCTGAAAAATACGGATTTAAATCATCACTAACACCACCATTACTGTCGTTATTATGGGGAAAACTGTGAGGAGGAGGAGGAGGAGGAGGAGGAGGAGGAGGAGGAGAAGGAGGAAGAGCAGGAGCAGGAGGAGGAGGAGGAGGAAGGAGGAGGAGGGGGAGGAGGAGGAACAGGAGGAGGAGAAGGAGGAACAGGAGGAGGAAGGAGGAGGAGGAGGAGGAAGAGGAGGAGGAGGAGGAAGAGGAGGAGGAGGAAGAGGAAGAGGAAGAGGAGGAGGAGGAGGAGGAGGAAGGAGGAGGAGGGGGAGGAGGAACCGGAGGAGGAGGAGGAGGAGGAGGAGGAGGAAGAGGAGGAGGAGGAGGAACAGGAGGAGGAAGGAGGAGGAGGAGGAGGAGGAGGAGGAGGAGGAGAAGGAGGAACAGGAGGAGGAGGAGGAGGAAGAGGAGGAGGAAGGAGGAGGAGGGGGAGGAGGAGGAACAGGAGGAGGAGAAGGAGGAACAGGAGGAGGAAGGAGGAGGAGGAGGAGGAGGAGGAGGAGGAGGAGGAGGAGGAGGAGGAAGAGGAAGAGGAAGAGGAGGAGGAGGAGGAAGGAGGAGGAGGGGGAGGAGGAGGAAGAGGAGGAGGAGGAGGAACAGGAGGAGGAGGAGGAAGAGGAGGAGGAAGAGGAGGAAGAGGAGGCGCATTGACCGACCGATGGATGCACTTCTTGGTCTCCAGGTATTCCATGCCAGATGCAACATTTTGGGCCATTTCGACCAAATTCTTGGGCTTCAGATTGTGACCTTTGAGACGCAGGAAGGAGAGAAAATCTCCACCTGAAAGTAAAAGGAAGAAACAGAAGATGTGGACCCAGAAGCAGCAAGGTTCTGCATTACAGGGCGGTCTGACGTTACCCTGAATGAGCTCCATGACGATGTAGATGGGCTGTTTCTGCGTGCACACTCCAATCAGCTTCACGATGTTGGGGTGGTCGTACTGTTTCAAGATCCTGGACAGGGTGGGATGACAGTACAGAGCAGGGCGTGTGTGTGTGTGTGTGTGTGCGTGTGTGTGTGTGTGTGTGTGTGTGTGCGCTGACCTGGCTTCAATCAGGAACTTGCTCTTCTGCTCGGGTGCCAGGTGGTCTTTGCAGGCTTTGACAGCCACAGGAGTGTTACCAGGGAGTAATCGACCACTGTACACCTCCCCAAAGTTACCCTGTGCAGTATGAACACGGTCAGCCACAGCGTCACCATGGTAACAGCCCACGGTGGGTTCAGGTGGAAGATCCTTCATACAATCTGGTGTTTTTAATATCCACCCTTCACACGGCCATCAGAATATATCCTTGTTTCAAGGAGGAGGCAAGTTGGCCTCTCGAAGTCTAGATTGACCTTAAGAGAAGCGGCGGCGCCCGTCTCGATTTGAAGTGTTGCAACACTTCAGCTTAGACTTCTGAAGTGTGACAATCGTAGAAACTAGCCTGAAATTTAGAGTCTTCACAAGTGCTTCGCTGTCATAAGTGTTTGGGAGCTTTAATCCCTGAATCCTCCTCCTTTACTTTCCTTTACTTGTGCGTCGGAGTTTCCGACCTTTAAAGATGTTTAACCTTTAACCAGGAAGAACGTTGGTGACCCACAGAACACTCACTTGTCCAATGACACTTCCCAAGACGATGTCGTCGTGTTCCAGGACCCATTTGTCCTAAAAGACGGAGGGAGAATTAAAAAGAAGGATCTCAGCTGCACTTGTTTCTGGGTCTTTGAGATATTTGCCGGTCTGACGGAGGCCGGTCTCGGGTACCTTTAGAACAGGTCTCCTCAGAACTATCTCAGACCTCTTTGTGACGTGCTGCTGGGATGTCTGGTAGTGGTGGATCAGGTGTGGGATAGTGTGGAAGCTGTCTCCTTCCAACTGATACAGGTTCTACTGGCACACGTGGGAAACGCTAGCGTGAGTTCTGGGAACCGCGGGAGCTGACCTGCTGTGGGCTAAACCTGCTTACGTCTTTGTACTGAATGAGGAAATGTCTGCAGGCTCCGCACCACTGCACCGAGAGGACGTAACATGGCTTCTCTTGGCTCTTCCTCACCAGGAAGTCACCGTCCTTCGTCAGCAGCTGCTGAACCTCCAGTCGGGGAATAGCTCCGTGGTACCAGCTCTGCTGCTCCAGAGGACGCGTCACCTCCTGCACCGCGGCGCTGCTGAGGAGCGGCTGATGACACGGAGCCAAACACAAAACAAAAAGCACCGTCTTTAAAGGGGGCTCACGGTCCAACAGCCAGAGAGGACCGGAGTCCGGATTTAAGGTGGTTCTGAAGAGGATATGAGGATGAACTTCAAAGGAGGGTCTAGTTTACTGGGGAGAAAACACACGCTTCCTCCAGGGAACCGGAGTTTTGGAGCGGATCGAATAGAGGCAGCCATTCGCGCAGGCTTGAAGTCAAATTAGTTTGGGTGAAGACACATTTGCTGCTGTAACTCCGCCGATGGCGTCACGCTACACCGAAGAAAGAACACACACTGGAACACACAAACTCTGGGCAGAGGTGAGGACAGAGTGAGAAAACGCCCTTCCTCTCATGGCAGCAGCCTGGACAACAATGCCCATTGTTCCATGTACATAATAAAACATTTGAAATGACACTATCGGCATTTTGTGTGAGTTGAGTTGTGACTGAACTGTTGAACCAACCTCACATTTGGGCTTGAACAGGCCGTTCAGGCTGTCCAGGATCCCGTCCACCAGCGGTTTGCAGGAGTTTGGGATCTGATCAGGAGATAAAGGAGGTGCAGAGCAGAACACGAGAACAGAAATAAGGATCTGGCACAAAGAAAATGTGCCTTGCACACACCAGATCACCTCTGCACAAAAGGACTGTTGTAACTTCAGTTCCCAGAGACTCATGAATATTTGCCCCCGCCCCCCCCCCTACCCGCCTTCGCTCACACCTACACTGCCTGCTGCCAACAGAGGTGTGGTGGCGTCTTGGTCCTGGTTCAGAGCAGACGGGGGGTCTTCGGGGCCCAGCTGGTCCAGTTTCTCCTTCAGAAGAACCCTCTGAACCTCCAGCCTGGCTCTAACGCCTTGAGACAGTGCCACCTGCTGGCGACACTCCTCCAGTGCATGTCTCTTGCTGAACTGGTAGACCCTGGACAAAAGTGGGGCAGCAAGTTGAGTTAGCGGAGGAGGGAGAGAAACATTAAAATAACAGAAATGGGGAAAATACATGAGAGGAAAAGGATGAAAGGACTCGTGAGCATTTCCTATTGACTAGATTGTTTCCTAATGGCAGCCAAATACTGGCTCTTAACCAGGGCATTAACCAGTTGGAGGACCTGGTTCCTTCACCTTTTAATGGCTAAAAGCGCCGTCAGAGTAGCCACATTAAAATGTGCTCATTCAGTCCCGCAGGAGCTTGTTACAGACTGGGCCGCTCCCACGGGGAGATGAGCCCCTGGCACCTTCAGACGGATTCATTAACAGAGATAAATGAGGGCAGGGGACCTCATATATCTCAGCCTACCACACATTTAGAATTTCTACATCTCCTGTGACCACGCCGGTTATTAGCTGCTGTCCGGATAATGAGCCAGAGACGGTTTAGTCACTGGTGTTACCGCTGGGATCATTTCATTTCAAAAGCTCTAAATATAACCCCGGAGCGCCTGCTCTGCAAACCTTTGGCCCTTCTTAATACCCTCCTGCTCTGCCTCCAGCTGCAGCTCCAGATGTTCCAGCGATGTCTGCTGGGAGCCCATTTTCCGAGCCAGGTCCATCAGCTCCTCCTCTAGAGCCGTCAGTCTGGGACAAGGAGAGAATAACTGTCAGAAGAGGACGCTGGTGCTGAGGCTGAACAGGCAGTAATCCCATGAAGGAGGCGATGTGGAGTCATCCGGGGATCCGGGGATCCAGGGATCCAGGGATCCAGGGATCACGTCCCAGTTTCTTACCTGTGCTGGATCATCTCCAGCGTGAGGTCATTCAGTTCAATCTGGCCTTGGAGCTGCTCAGCATCATCCAGGAGGCTGCACTCCAGCTCTGCGCCATCAGGGATCTCCCCAACCGACCTCCACACACACACACACACACACACACACACACCAGCCCGCCTTAATGGTCCGCTGTTCGTGGTGGCCTCTCACCTGAGGGGAAGCGGCTCCTCACCTGTTCTGTTGGATGAAACTCTCGTACTCGGTCTCCGGGTTGATGGCGGTGAGAGCTGAAGACATCTCCCTGTGGATCTCCACCACATCGTGGTGCAAGAGGCTGGAGATGTCAAAGTACTCCTGCAGGACCTCCTTACTGGGGCAGAGATCACAAACAGGAAAATGGAATCACGCAGCTCGTCCGTGATGACATTTATTGCTCACTAGATGTGTTTTCTTCTGTCCTGCAGCTTTGGGAGCCACTCGGGTGGGTTCACATCACAGGAAACTCAAGTTCGCCCCAATTAACCAGATAATTGGCTCGTTTCTTCAGTTGTTGTCAGGTGTGTGTCACAGGTGTGTGTTCCAGGTGTGTGTCACAGGTGTGTGTTCCAGGTGTGTGTAACAGGTTGGTGTCACAGGTGTGTGTCACAGGTGTGTGTTCCAGGTGTGTGTCACAGGTGTGTGTTCCAGGTGTGTGTCACAGGTGTGTGTCTCAGGTTTGTGTAACAGGTGTGTGTGCCAGGTGTGAGACCCAGGTGTGTGTCCCAGGTGTGTGTGCCAGCGTGGCCTCTGGGATTGTTTCAGGATGATGCTACCGTGGAAACAGAGCATCTCCTGTACACTGAGTGGTGGCAGCTGCAGCTTGTCACCATTTTTGGTGAAAGAGAAGAAATGAAACGAGAAGAGCGATTAAAATGCAGCTGTGAGAGCTCTACACTTGGTTATCTGAAGACGTGTTTGCTTTTTTACATTTGCTTTGCGATTGCGTGAGGTTAACATCTGGGCTGGGTTTGATTCCAGCGAACAGAAAGAGGGCTGATCTTACAGCATGAGCACCATCTCCTCCTGCAGATGCTGCAGAGCCTGGAGCAGGCCCGGCTGGATCCGCGTGTAGTGCTGCTGGTGGTAGACCCGGGCCGCTCGCACCGACAGCACGTACTCGTTGTGCAGCTCGTACAGCTTGGCCAAGGCCTTTACGTTGCGCTCTTTAGCTCTGTCTCGCTCTTTATCTGCACACACGTGAGAGGGAGGGTTTGTTCTAGCAGCACCACACCGGCCGTCAGAACCCTGCAGAGAAGTAGAAGAACCGTCACCTTTGCTGGCTTCCTGGAACTTCCTCTTTGCCTGAGCCACATCTCTCACAGCCTGCAAGTAGCTGCTCTTCAGCCTCTCCACCTCTGTCTGGGTGACCTAAAGTATCACACTCACACACACACACACACGCACACACACACACGCACACACACACGCACACACACACACGCGCACACACACACACGCGCGCGTGGAACTGTTCAGTGTCGTGTACTGTGTGGTTAGAGGGGAGGAAGTTGATGCATTAACAGAATAGACACAAGAGGAAGAGGAGATTATCAGAGGGGTTTTTCTTATGTAGCAAGTTGAAATACATAAAATAAATTCACTCAGAACAAAACTAATTGCCAGACGTATAAAATGCAACCTGATATAATCACGTAATATTTAAGGTAAAAAAAAATACACATATATTTAGTTATTTATGAAAGAGAGACCAGATGGCTGGATCAGGAGAGGTCCAAATCTGTGTGTGTGTGTGTGTGTTATTCTCATGCTGTCTGTGGTTCACCTGTGTCCTACACAGGTTTGTGCACAGCTGTACCTTGCTCAGCTCCTGCTTCAGCAGGTTCCATTGTTCTGTGAAGGTCTTTCGGAGCTGCTGCTTGTCTCTGATGAGCAGCGTCAGTTTGCTGATGGGACCATCCAGCAGATCTTCGGAGCTCTTCTTCATGGCTTGGCTGAGAGCGTCCGTCTGAGAGACCATCACACCCCAGGACTGCTCCAGGAGACAAAAGAGCACCGACAAAGCACTGTTGCTGGTGGAGACTCTGACTCTGCTTGACTTTAACGTGTCATTTGTAGTTTTTGAATAGCTTCTCTATTTCTTTGTTTCCTCTTTGACATAAATGTTCTTTTGAGCTTTTAAGTTGTTTCTCAAGAGAAGAAGAAGAAAAGGTGCATTTATGCCAGAAAGGAAACATTGTGCTAAAATAAATATTTTTGTGGCCGAAACACAAACACACACAGAGGAAAGATGATGCAGCTGGAGCAGATCTCACCTGGTTCAGCTGACTGATGTAGTCCACTCCCGCTGCGTGCTGGGACCGGTCCAGTTTCTCCACCATGGTGGCCATGCTGTGCAGCTGCACTGAGAACTCCCGCTCGCTCTTGGCTCGCTGGCTCATCCACTTCTTCATGACCTCCATGAGGTGAAGCTCTGAGTCCAGCAGCCTCACCAGCGCTGCGTGGGCCTGAGGGCACCACAGCTTCTCTCCAAAACCCATCTGTCAATATTCAGAGGCTCTTCGGACGTAGTCGCCAACCTCCAGACGATGCTGCTCTAAAAGTGGGACGAGAGCAACTGCTGCGCTGAGCTGAGGTGGCTGCTGACCAGAACATGGCTGCATAGAAGTTTCATTTCCATCCGCATGAAAAAAAAACCAGTGTCACTTCCTGTTTTATTCAAGGTAGTTTTCTATGTCAACTGCACCGGGTTTCTACCAGTAATCCACAGATATTTTACCCATTTATTCACCAATAATCCACAGATAATCTACCCATTTATTCACCAATAATCTACCCATTTATTCACCAATAATCCACTGATAATCTACCCATTTATTCACCAATAATCTACCGATAATATACCCATTAATTCACCAATAATCCTCAGATAATCCACCCATTTATTCACCAATAATCTACAGATAATCTACCCATTTATTCACCAATAATCCACTGATAATCGACCCATTTATTCACCAATAATCTACCGATAATATACCCATTAATTCACCAATAATCCTCAGATAATCCACCCATTTATTCACCAATAATCCACCGATAATCCACCCATTTATTCACCAATTATCCAAAAATAATCTACCCATTTATTCACCAATAATCCACTGATAATCGACCCATTTATTCACCAATAATCCACTGATAATCCACCCATTTATTCACCAATAATCCACTGATAATCCACCCATTTATTCACCAATAATCCACTGATAATCCACCCATTTATTCATCAATAATCCACTGATAAATCCAGCTAAATTCCCGTCTGTGCTCTTGTGTTTATGGTTTTATAGATAATCTTCTTGAGTGTCAATATTTCTTTTTTGTCTTTTGATTGTTATTAAAAGGTTTAGAGCAAAGTTTGATTCTCACCTGAGACGACGAGTCTGGTTCCAGATCCAAAAATCATGACGAAGACACAGTGAAACAGAGAAGGACAAAATCTGCTGCTGAACATTTGAGTCGAGGTTCTGATCCTGAAGATTCCTGTTTCAGTACAGGTGACTCTGACATCAGGTCTTCCTGGTTCCAGACATCAGGTCTTCCTGGTTCCAGACATCAGATCTTCCTGGTTCCAGACATCAGATCTTCCTGGTTCCAGACATCAGATCTTCCTGGTTCCAGACATCAGGTCTTCCTGGTTCCAGACATCAGGTCTTCCTGGTTCCAGACATCAGGTCTTCCTGGTTCCAGACATCAGGTCTTCCTGGTTCCAGACATCAGGTCTTCCTGGTTCCAGACATCAGATCTTCCTGGTTCCAGACATCAGATCTTCCTGGTTCCAGACATCAGATCTTCCTGGTTCCAGACATCAGGTCTTCCTGGTTCCAGACATCAGGTCTTCCTGGTTCCAGACATCAGGTCTTCCTGGTTCCAGACATCAGGTCTTCCTGGTTCCAGACATCAGATCTTCCTGGTTCCAGACATCAGATCTTCCTGGTTCCAGACATCAGGTCTTCCTGGTTCCAGACATCAGGTCTTCCTGGTTCCAGACATCAGGTCTTCCTGGTTCCAGACATCAGGTCTTCCTGATTCCAGACATCAGATCTTCCTAGTTCCAGACATCAGATCTTCCTGGTTCCAGACATCAGGTCTTCCTGATTCCAGACATCAGATCTTCCTGGTTCCAGACATCAGGTCTTCCTGATTCCAGACATCAGATCTTCCTGGTTCCAGACATCAGATCTTCTTGGTTTCAGACATCAGGGTTTCTTATTGGTTATTGGTGAATAAATGGGTCGATTATCTGTGGATTATTGGTGAATAAATGGGTAGATTATTGGTGGAT
This sequence comes from Takifugu rubripes, assembly GCF_901000725.2. Classification (NCBI taxonomy): domain Eukaryota; kingdom Metazoa; phylum Chordata; class Actinopteri; order Tetraodontiformes; family Tetraodontidae; genus Takifugu; species Takifugu rubripes. The sequence continues at coordinate 20,089,686 of NC_042297.1, read as the reverse complement.
TATTGGAGAATAAATGGGTCGATTAAGGGTGGATTATTGGTGAATAAATGGGTCGATTAAGGGTGGATTATTGGTGAATAAATGGGTAGATTATTATTAACTAAAATGCATCATTTCTGTACTTTTACACACTTTATTTAATCAAGCTGTCACTTCCAAGGTAGTTTTCTCTGTCAACTGCACCGGGTTTCTTCTCTCGAAGACGTTTGCCTTCTATCCAGAAGGCTTCTTCAGTTCTGAAATCGCTGGGGAGAGAGCTTGAAAATATATAGTGGTCCATCTGCATGCTAATGATCTGGGTGGTCACCTGAGAGTCGTTAGCAGGGTCGTTCACCTAGTTTCTGTTGAGGTGTCTCCCCTTTGTCTGCTGGATCCCATGGTGGTGGGTCACTGGGTCTCCTGGAATGGTGTGAATGTTTGTTTTGTTGGAAGGAGTGGAGGACTGCATTGTATGTGGGTGATAGGAAGTGCCTCAGCCCGCCACCTCTGTTTAAGGATGGTTTCTCCAATATGACATGGATGCTTCCTCGACCCCCCTCTCAAACCCCTTTCTTCTCTGGCCAGTACCCGTACTGGGCTGTCCTCCAAGGAGTGCCCACTCTCCTTTAGGTGTAAGTGGACTGCTGAGTCCTGACCCGAGGAGGTGGCACGTCTGTGTTGTGCCATTCTTCTGTGGAGAGGTTGCTTGGTTTCCCCAATGTACAGTTCCTCACGTTCCTCCTGGCACTGTACAGCATAAACAACATTACTTTGTTTGGGTCCTGGTGTCTTGTCCTTTGGGTGGACCAGTCTCTGTCTGAGAGTGTTGCTGGGTTTGAACTGAACCGGTATGTCGTGTTTCTGGAGGATCCTCCTAAACTTCTCCGAGACTCCGGAGAGGTAGGGGATGGAAACGCTGCGGCATTTGTTTCTCTCCTCCTCTCCTTTGCTGGGGTCTCGCTTTCTTGAGGTCCTGGTGAAGGCCCAGTCTGGGTAGCCACATGTTGAGAGCTGTCTCAATGTGGTCCTGGTCCTTCTTCCTGCCTTGGGGTGTGGTGGGTATTTCTCTGGCCCAGTGTTGGAGAGTTCTGATCACTCCCAACTTGTGTTCCAGTGGGTGGTGAGAGTCAAACTGAAGGTACTGGTCGGTATGTGTAGGGTTTCTGTCCTCAGTGATCCTGACTGCACAGTCCAGAAAGGCCAGACTGTTTCCTTTTGTATCTTCCCGGGTGAATTTTACATGCTCGTCTGTTTTGTTGAGGTGATCAGAGAACGCTTCCAATTCTTGTGTTTGAATTTTGACCCAGGTGTCGTCCACATACCTGAACCAGTGGCTTGGCCCAGATCCTGTGAAGGATGTCAGGGCCTGGGATTCCACCTTCTCCATGTATAGATTCCCCCATAGTTGCCAATCTATACATGGAGAAGGTGGAATCCCTGAAGAACTGAAGAAGCCTTCTGGATAGAAGGCGAAACGCATTCAAGAGAAGAAACCCAGTCCAGTTGACATAGAAAACTACCTTGGATACAATGACCTGGATGATTGAGAATCTACACAGACTTCCTCTTTTATTCTGGTGCTTTTTTAATCTGTAGAATTGTTGAGTAAAGAGCTTAAACACCCTCCTGATCATTCAGAGATGTTATAAATGAGCGCTGGAGGCTGCAGGTGTAGGATTACTGAGCAAGGTTCTTTTTCTTTCCCCCCACATATACTAGAAAACACTTGTTTATAGACCTTATATGATTTATAATTGGAGATATATGGTGCAGTGGTTTCCACAGTAAAGGTTATGGATTCAATCTCACCTTGGAATTTATTCAAATCTAGTTTAGTACTAAATTGAGAAACTTTTTTTCACATTAAGTGCTGGAGTCTTGCATATATCTGTGTTATACTTAACTTATTTGGGAATCAGTAAATCAGCTTTTTCAGTGCTGTATTTATAAAAAACCTCGATGATGCTGGTGGTACCCAGCAAAATAAGGTGCTGCTCAGTCAAAGCGCAGCATGAATCCAGTCTCGCCTCATTACTTGTATTTATGACTTGGGTTGGGCCGCGACCCCTCTGCTGTAAACTCATTGTTTTAATTACTAAAGCCATCCATCACCAGAAATCCTCCTTTTTTATACCACAGGGAAGCGGAAGACAAGAGCAAACATGGCTGCAAGACTTTCTCAGCTTACAGGGGAATAAAGTTTATCTCCAAAGGGAGATTAGAGCCAATCACAGTGAAGACATGAAGAGTAAAGCTGCAGACGCTACTGGAAACTGTTGCTTCTCCATCCAGCCCCACTCAAAATGGACTTATTTCAACAATATGAAGAATTCTCGACATGTTTATGAAGGTGCTGATAAAAGCGTCGGTGAACATTTGTACGTGGTGCATTTCTAAGAGTGACGAGAGAAGATCGGAATGTCGGTGCGGAGGAAAAGTGCACGATGGTGCGGAGACGTAATGAGGGTTTATGCAGGTGCGAGAGGGCCGGAGGCATCAGCGGGGTCCAAATGGGTCTGTCGGGGTGAAACTGACGGGGAGCAGCTCGCAGAAAAAAGGGGGCGCCCAGATGAAAAGAACAGACAGAAGATGATGCACAGTTCCAGAGATAGAGAGAACAAAAGGCTGGGTGACCTGACAAATGACCGGGTCACTACGGCAACAGGGATTAGAAGCTGTGGGGCAACAGCAGTGCGTCTGATCTCGACAAGGAAAAGGAAGAAGAGAGAAGAGAAGAAGTGGTTAGAAAGGAAACTGGAGGAGGAAGAAGACAAACTGAAGACGGTTAAAGGCAAAGCAAAGGAGTAACTGTCAACTATTGAATTTTGGACTTCAAGGTTTTATTCTGGTAAATTACGAGTGTTTTCTTCCACCAATTTGGTTTTTTTTTTTCACGAACAATTCATATTCTTCACCACATCTGTTAAGAAAAACACATTCAAATTTGCATAGATCTTTATTTTTTTTTTTAGTAGAATCTATAATTGACATCAATTAAATAAAACGGAGAAAAAACGAGAGCAAAAATCTTTAAATTACAAGAAAAAAATGACAATGCACCATTCATATAGTACAAAAATAGGCCTTATTTTAGAGTCACGTCCCATGAAGATTTTCATTCTTGAGCATTTTTCACAAACCAGCCAGGTTCCGTGTGCAGCCACAGGCCTGGAACCTCCTGACGAGGTGGGGGGGGGGGTCGGCAGAGGACCCCCCCGGCTGTCAAACACCCCCCACAAAGTGTTTTGTTCGAACTTAAAGGAGCACGTATGGACAGAAGCCACTCAGCCCTTAGATTTATGAAATTGGGATACATTCTTCCTCCTTCCTCCACAGAGGCCGTCGAAGCCGACGGTCACGAGGGAAACGCAGACGCCAGTTTGGTGGGAACGAAAAAGTCCGATGGCACGTGAGGGGGGGTCCCGGAATCTGCGGCAACCCGACAGAAACACTTTGAAACACGAGACGGTCGCCATTCAAATGATTGTCTTTGGTACTGCCAAAGATATTGCTCCTATTTCCTCCACCAGTCTTCATAACATCACCTCACTACACCCTAAGGCAGGAACGGGGCTGCGTCTGGCTCCACGTTAAATAAATCAGCGGTATAAATAAGAAGCCCCCGTTGTTTTCACAAGTTTATTCTGTTCAGATCGCACCTCAGAAGAGACGGTCTGCAGAGAAACATGAAAAGGCTCCACGCGATGGTGCCAGCGGAAGCCCGACGGTGACAAGCTGCTTTCTGGCACAGTTAGTTGGATTTTTAGCGTAGTTTCCATCACATTCCTACAGCCAAGCGGTGAGATGGCTGCTAATTGTTCTCAGCAGCTCTTCGGAAACATTAATACATAAGGCTCCGAACACCCAGAACCTCCAACACTGAACCTGTGAGGGCTCCGAGCTCAGAAGTTCCGGTTTTTCCGAGAGCTGAACTGGTGAATGAAGCCGAGATGGATGAAGGATGAAAGGTGATAAGGAAGGGACGAAGAATAACCCCTGGACGTCCACATTATTCTAAAAATGCTTCCTGTGCGCATCCAGACTCGAAGACGAGGGTTGATGGAAGCAATTTCAGCGCCACATAAGCCTATTATCTGTTGTTTGCACACCAAGGAGGGACGTCGGTAGGATTTTATGGCCCAAGTCTGAGGCAGTTAATTATTGCAATTCTAAATTAGATTCCTCCTTAAACAGCCGACTAATCAGAGCTAATCTGTGGCAGCCTCCAACGTGCAGCGCGTTAATGACGCAGTCAACACTTGTCAATCTGCCGCGGCCGCATCCCTTTCCTACTTTTAGGGGGGAAACGCTTCGGTTGCCGTCATCTGAACTTTAACCCAGTTCAGGGCTTCCTGCCTGCAGCCTCGTGGTCACCTGGATGTGTTCCACCTGTACTGGCCATGCGAGATAACGGGAGCATTCCGGCTCACTGCTGTTGGACATGGATGCTCTTCTTGCTCCGCGTTTCGCAGATACTCTTGGTGCCGTTATTATTTTTGTCCCCTCATTCAGTGAAAACTGTCCAAATCACATTAAGCCATTATGCACATTCATGCAGGCAACCTTCCAAGAAGGATAAGGGAATAGATTAAAGATCATCTGTATGCTGCACTTGTGCATCTTCGCACCCATAAAAACCACATTTTTGATTGTCAGTAACTGGGGACTAAAATGTTCTGAGCAGTGATGCAGCCGAGCTGCAACTGCTGCTCTTCTAAAACGGAGATTCGTCCAAACCCACGAGACATTTTTCATATTTAGCCTGGATATAATTTGGATAATCACTCTCCAACAGTTTATGAATGCTTGCCGAATGATATGAGAGGTAGATAAATAGATGAGCAGCTGCACTTTTGTATGCATGTCATCGCCACGGCAACCTCTCTCAGCAAGCCTCTTTTTTTTTTTTTTTCAATACCTGGAATGGCGAAATATATAATCCATCACAGCGGGAAAAAACCCAAAATAGATTCACAATGTTTATGCAGCATTTGATCATGAGAAGCACGTCTGTAATTATAACCTGCCCGAGAGAAAAACTACTTTAAAATACTCTTCCCCTAAAGGTGTGATTAAAATCTCTCAGAATAAATAGCTGATACATTATCATTCGTATATAACTGATTGGCAATAACAAGCGATATCAGATCTGATGAGATGCAGACAGGCTGAGGAGATCTTTTTTTTCTTTTAAAGATTTAGGAGAAAAGAAGACAGGAGATGAAAGGAAGTGTTCAATAAGAGGGCAGATAAACCAGGGTTCACTTCACACCCACACCCACACCCACACCCACACACACACACACACACACACGCACACACACACACACACACACACACACCCACACACACACAGACACACACAGTGAGTTTATGTTTGCAGGAAGGCATCGGTGTGACGTTACCGTCTCTTTGTGAGCAAATCAATCCCAGGTAAATCAACACCTGCCGGCTGCTCTGACAAACTCGGATCTTCCCGGGAGCCGACGCGTCTACGAATCGATTAGTGTTGGTGAATCCTAGTGAAGCTACTTTTGGTTGGGTGGGGTCACGTGGCTGCAGCCTTTGTTGTCACTTCCAAAGTGGCTCCTCTAAATGCCACATGATGGATCATTACGTCCCCAGAAAAAGAAAAACACTTTTAGAAATCTCTCAGACTGATTGTTTTTGCCTAATGGTTCCTTGGCCACCAGTCAAAGTCTGAGTATTTATAACTATCGTACCTTTGAACCGGGGATGTTTAAAAAGTGAATTACTGCAAATAAGTGGTGCTCTTCTGAACAGTTTCTGGATGTTGAAAGGACTAAATCACACTTTGAAAATAATCAATGCCCCATTCGACTATTTTCTTTTCTTAGTTTCAAGCGTTACATTTGAGGGACCAGCTTTAGTTTCAGGTTAACACACTTACATTCACACACTTTTCTCCCCCCGACAATCCTCTGCTCAACAATCTCTTGTGGCTACTGCGCTGAGATGGATGGGAACACAAAAGGGGGCTACAGCTGGAAAGAGGGGCTGGGGGGAGAGACTCTGCAGACGCAGCGAGTGAGCGGGCCAGCGAGGGCACGAGGGAGAAGAGGTTAAAAGAAACGCCTCTCAGTGTGAACAGAAGCCCGGAGCTTCTCATCACAGCTCCCGCCGCAAAGTGGGAGATGTGATGCTGAAGCACCGGCTGACGAACCCCGGTGGACAGGGAGGGGGGGGGAAGGCATGAAAGGACAGATAGCACAGCCCTGAATCACCAGACGATTTAAGAGATAGACGGGGATGAGAGGGAGGCATTAAAGAGCACTTTGTGTTTTGATAAAGGCAGTCCTTTCATGATGGGCGTCAAACTCGTCGTTCTCCGAGTCTGTGTTCCCCTCGTCGTCCCCCCACACTGTTGGGATTCCTCGGTACGACACCATCCTGTTCCCCCCGAGGCTGAAGGCGCCCCCGGGGCCGCTGCCTGCCTCCAGAGACGGAAGCTTAATGAGCGCGCCCGAGCGCAGCTGGAGCAGCAGGAAGATGCCGACAAATATAGCGAAAATGGCCACGCAGCTGAGCACAGCGATGGTGACGGGAAGCTGGGAGGCCGGCTGGAGCGCCGACTCTCGATTAGGCTGAGCCGCCATGAAGTTACCAGGGGATTCCCGCATGTACTGGTTGAGGTGCACGCAGGTGCCGGAGAAAGGGTCCAGGGAGCTGTGAGGTGGGCACGACAGACACGCCTGGGGGCTGAGGCTGCTGCACGTGAGGCAGGGAGGTGGGCACGGCAGGCAGGCGGAGACGGAGGCTGGTGCTATGGAGTTGCCCACTGTGTAGGTGATGGGCTGGTGGCCCACAGAAAAGCCCGCTGGACATTCTTTTACACAGCTCTGCTCAAAGAGGTAGTACCCAGAGTTGCACTCTGCAAAAGGAAAAGTAAACAGGTCAACACTCAAATAGAAAACGCAACAGAGAAGCAAGGACGGAAGCTCAGACAGGTGAAACTAACAAAGGCCAAGTCGGTCTCAAGGAAAACTGCAGTAAAATAAACTGATGGTGAACGCTTGGGAAGTTACCAGCCAACATGTTTAAGAGGGCAGGAAAAATGCAGATATATGCAGATCTTTGCCTAAATTTGGTGCTGGACTGCAACACGGAACAAAAGCAAAGAAATGCTATTTAAGGCTGAGCGCATTAAAAACCACAGTACGTTGCGCAGCAGTCATTATAACTCAAGTAGTTATTATTAAGTCTATCCTGTAATGAGTGTAAGTAGCTCTGACAGCCTGCAGGGGTCAGACTAACAATATGTCGGTGGAACAGACCTCTGCCCTGAGACATACGCAGCAGCCCAGTGGATTAGGCAGCAGCTGCCGTACAAACACATCTTTCTTTATCTGAAGTCGTTACAAAAAACAAACCTTGGGGGTCAAACTCAATTTCATTCCAGCAGAGAGCAACTTTATCTGAAAAGGACGCAGACGCTAAAGTGATATAAGGACATTTACAGGCTTTGACGGTGTCGGCAAATGTTATAATACACAGTGGATAACGTTTGAGCTGGGTTATCTCACAGTTATCAGGCTTCCTTTCCTGTCTCATCTCAGCAGGATATTCACATCTGGGCACAGACTGAGGAGATCAACGGTCTTACCGATGCACATCTGCCGCAGGTCCAGCGTCTTACAGCTGCCACCGCCGGGCTGAGACTTCTCAGAAGAGCTGGAGGTTGCCGAGTCAGTGCCGTACAACACCAGGAGGAACTGGGTCAGAGTGCCTGAGCGCAGACACAGATGGAGACACCAGACTCAATTAACCCCAGAAGAAAAAGGAGGTCTTCTTCATGTATCCTCCACTCCAGCGCATTTCTTTGGAGCTTCTACACGAAGTGACAGAAAGTGCCTCCTGGAAACCTGTAGCTGCATAATCAGTGTTTTGAAGTGCACGTCTTTGAAGGACCCTTCCAGTTAGCTCCACTTTAGTAACTAATTGCTTAGTGGAGGTATGAAGGAAAACCCATCTGATGGAGTCCTGCGCTCTCCTGAGCTGGCGTCTTCCTGTAAACACTTGTGTAAAGGAGCTCCTGTCACAGTTCTAAATCGCCATGTTATTTGGGTTGTTTACCGTAGTCATTGGCACTGGCAACATTCTCAATCTCCAGCCTCCACACACCGGTGGGATTCTCATCCCAGGAGTGGGTGGTCATGAACGCCCAGTCGTTAAACCCCTCCGACGAGAAGTCGTGAAATCTGCAGGAGATCAAAACATGGCTGTGGTTTAGCGCCGCACCTCCTGAACCCGAGACGTACACCCGTGCCCGTGGTCGTACCTGGGGTGGAGCAGCGTGGAGCGGGTGCCGGCAGGACTGATGAGATGGATGGCCAGTTTTCCCCTGCGGTTGTAGGACAGGGTGAGCCGAGCCTGGACGTGCTCCAAGGAGGTCACGTAACTGTCCGTCCCAAAGCAGGCATCCACACTTTTACTGATTAATAAACGGCTGCCGATGTTCCTGCCAAACACAAACAGCACGTCACCATGGAGACATTAAATAGAGGTGACGGGCCGATGGGATCTTTAATAGCCTCGTCTGATCTCAACAGGTTGACATTTTCCAGGAATCAGCAGGTGAGATGTCAGCGAGGGAAGCGTCCACCTGTGAATGATTTCTCTCCAGCCTACAGCATCAGCATCCTCCGCGCAAGAAAAACATCCACCTTTTTCTTTCCTCGCCAAATCGGCTTAGGAGATTACACGCCTCCGCGATTCTCAGGAGAGGAAAGTTGCAGCAGTTTTTGGAAGCCCGATTTCCACAGAAAGTGTGTTGCACTCACGGACTGTCATGCTTTTTTAAAAACACACTCCTTCAGGTTCAGTCCGATTTAAGGTTCCATACAAACATAAAAGTCGGGGTCGTTTCGTCTTTCACAGAATAAGGAGATTAAAAAGGGTTCGGCTTTATAGCAAACTCACGGTTGTGTTTAATGCAGAGGGTCTTTACACAAACAAGGACACGCATAACAATAGAGCTGCAGAATAATCCTGCTTATGTGAGGGGAAAGAGGACAACCTTAGTTAGAATTTCATGAAGGTCTTGTTGGGTTGAGATTACATACTAAGATGCCAATTTTCATGCTGGTCTTAAATTGTTTATTTTCCTTTTTAATCCCCTGGTTTTGCCCGCTACTACACATTCATATTCATGCCAATTCAGAATTGGAAATCTGCACTTTCCATGCATTTACAGAGTCATTTCACTATTCAAGCTGTCTGCAGTTTAGCAGGTGTTTGTGATTCTGCCTGCGGTCCGATTCACCTGTTACCAACTCGTGTTCTGCTGCTTCTCTACTGCTCCCATCTGCCTCCAAATTCAATATAGATTTTACCAAAATGCAAAAGGCTGCCCGACAACTGCAGGAGCTTCTAAGATCTCTTGAAAGGAGCACTGCTGGAGGCATGAATCCTGTTTCACAGGAAGACGTTAAACACAGGGGGATGATTTCAATCCAACAGGTAAATGTGGGAAATGTAATAAAGAACAAGCAGGATATCATTTCAACATCAACACCTCAGTAGGAGCTACAGGCAGACATCTCTGGAAGTGACCAGGTAATTAGCAGTCCTGCGTCACCACAACACAACCTCAGGTAAAGAACGAGGGCCTGACATTACAATTTTATGATGAATAAGCTTTTAAGCTGCACACATGGGTCATCAGCAGATTTTGCTCAACACCATCACATAAAAAAACTCCAGGCAAATTAAAAAAGATCAACACTAAACCGACTCTATGCTGCTCTTTTCCGGGACATGAAGTTTTTGTGCACGTGCAGGGATTCTCAGGCCATTAGTGGGAGCAGTAACAGTGAGGAGGACACTGAACACCTCCAGATTCTGCTGACTTCCTCCAAAACGTACCGCGCAAGTGATTCAGCTCAACATATAATATGTAAATTGAATAAAGTGCCTGGACAGCTGCTCCCGACATTTCACCGTCTACATCGAACATTTCACAGCTGTTGTGAAACAGAATGCCAAATTCAGCAAGAGGACTGACAGTGTGCATAATTAAGAGGGCTTGTCAGACTGTTTGGACGGTAACGACAGAGCAGAGCAGGAACTCAGCACATGAGTGACAGATCACCGCCTCTCTTTAATTGGATAATAGTATTAATAGTTATTAATAGTTATATCTAAGGGGGTAAGTCACAACAGCATCATACATAATATCCATAGCTGCATTCTGCTGTGGATCAGGTTTTTGTCCTCCAATATCTTTGATTTGCTGAAATTGACTGTTTTTTGCTTGGCTAAGTGCTAATTACTATTCTGTTTATAGTATACACTGATTTTTCATTGTACTAGACGCTGTTACCCTCTTAGGTCATTTGTATAGTTTTTTTTTAGTCTAACATAAGACTGTACTCCAATAAAGCTGGGCGACAAGATGTGGGGAAAATGACCCTTAAATAAATGGTTACACCAGTAAATGGAACAGTGCTAAATGACTGCGGCTCCATTTTTGTTTTATTTTATTCAGATTACTTGTGTCTACACATAAGTGGCTGAATTTTTGTGAAATCTCATGTAAAGTATGTGCACAGCAGGAATGTACTAACCTGGGCTCAAAGACCATGCTAACCACACACTTCCTCTGTGGCCCCACATTAGACCAGGTCCTTGCCAGCTCTACAATTCCACCGGCATCAAGTAGACCATATCCATAAGAGTGGCTAACTGCAGAGGGGAAAAAAGAGTTAAGAGCATGTCTGTTCCTAAAGATTGCTGAGCAGCTAAAAAGAGTGTAAGAAGATTCAAGTAATCGCTCTAATTTCAGAGCTTTCTGTACGTTTCCGTTCATGAGAGGCACTTCTGTGGTGCTTAGAAACGCAGGTGTGGTACCTTTACGTCCAACCCCATTGGTTTTCCAGTCATTTGTGAGAAGGTGGTTAGGGTTTGAAGTTCGTACGACCAGATGCTGCATGTCTCTCCAGGTCAGGTTTTTACTGGAAGAAAAGATAATCCCACCAGAATGAGGGACGAGGCAGCAGCACAACAACAGGTCGAACAGAGACGGACACACGCGATAAGACTGTAGATATGACGTGGGTCTGATATTATAATTATCACTTTGCCCTGAAGGTGGGGCATCTTATCAAATCCAAAATAACACCATAAATCTTTCATTTGTGACCTTTAACAAGGGCAATGAGGCAAAACAGCAATAACAGTGAAGTCCTGATGTGTCATCCTGGGGAAGGATAACATCTAAATAAGGATTTCATCAGAAATACATATTGGGATGTTTACAAAATGAAGGCACATTTTAAGATCTCTGTTCATCCCTTTCTGATGAAACCCATTTTAAATGATGACCATCTCCTTCATTCAGCTCTTTATGTCTTGGTGGAAGCCTAATCACTCATTTCCAGGAGGCTTGTGACATTTGTGTTTGTTCTTTCATTTGTGCTGCCTCACCAGATAATTAGTTCTGAAATTAAACTGTCCTGTTTTTTTTAGACAGGCTGCAAAAGTCTGTCAGACAGGAGTCAAAAAGTAGAGCATAAAATGAGAAAACGAAGCAGCAGAGATGCACAATGTCACCTTATTCAGTGCAAGTATATTAAAATTGGACTTGGTCCTCTTAAAGTTTGTGCCAATACATTTTTTGTGCTACTAAAATCGACCACTTCACTAATTCAAACTACCTTGACTTTTAGAAATGTTCAGTCCAGGATCTGCAGTTTTACTCTAAATTATTTATTGCAGCCTAATGACGGTAACTGGTGGTGAAATTCATTTTCCCCCCACCTTGTGATTAAATGCTTTATAGTTCGGGATAGTGTGACACTTCAAGGGTAAATGGAATTTTAGAGATTCCAGACAGAGAGTGATTATTACTTACTTTGCCTCAAGGGCAAGGGCAATAATCCCAGCAGCCAATGGGGCAGAGGCGGAGGTGCCTGTGTGGGAATCTGTGCATTTGGATTTGAGGTCTGTCGTCACCTGAGGAAGACAAATGTGGGATTAAATCCAAGTCTGTCCCAACAAACAATTAGAATTCCCTCATTTTCAACCGTCACTGACCCCAGACCAGTAAAGATGGTGCAGAAGTGCGTTTTATAGAGTTCACTGTCAGATTAGACCGACAGATATTTGGCCCTAAACTCTCCACCATCCCGAGTGGCAGCAGTTAGTTTAGTGTTAGTTTAGAGAGACTGAAGACACCACAGACACGTCACGTCCATGAAGAACCAATAATGATGCAACCCCACTCAAACCTCAGCCTCATTGAAAATAAAACACAAATAGGAGTTTTTAAAGCAGCACGGAGACGATTAAAGGCAGCTTTTGATGCTCTATGCCCTTTAATGGAGTTAAAAGGTTACTTCAAAAACAGAGCCCTGTTTTGAACTTGGGTGTTTGAACACGACTTCCACGCTTAAACTAAGAAAACAGACATTCCAGAACACCGTTTTAATTACACAAACGGTTCCAGGTGAGTTTGGAAATTCATCAGACCATTCCCAAATTTCCTGCTCTACTAATAGAAAGCAGAAGAAAGTGGGACGAGAGAGATCAGAGTGTGAAATGCAACTCACAATTTGTTTCTCATTGACGTTCCCCGAGCTGTAGGTGGTGGCCAGGGTGGAAGAGCAAGCCTCGCTGTACCAGGGGACGTTGCCGTTCTGAGTGGAGCTGCTGATGGACAGGGTGTAAATGCTGTTGGTGTAGCCGTCACAGTTGCAGTTATCCCTCTCCCTCCCTCCGTTTCCAGACGCCCACACAAAAATGGAACCTCGTCCACCGCGACCCTGGAGAGGCACAAAAGAAGTCGTAGTAACCTTCATTTTCATTCCAACATTCACAGGAATCCAAAAAGAGGTTGGCGAGGCAGCACAAGATCACCGCGTCACCAGGATGGACGTGCGACACAGGAAGGCCGTACTGTACATGACAATCACTCACTGTAATAAATCACCCCCCCCCCACAGGCTTTGAAGGGCAATCATTTTCATGGAAGAGCTGCGTTATTGTATTGAGTGGAAGCGTCTCCCTCAGCATTGATCACGCACCACCCACACCACCATCTGACAGGGCTGCTGCTGCAATTATCTTAGAAGTCGGTGTCAGCGCTTCCAATCAGCTTTACGGCACATGCCTTGAACCGTCTTGCCCACTGACAGGGGTCAGTGCTGGCGTGACGGGGGTGTTTATTCATGAACCGAAGATGTGAGAGCCGTGAGGTGGTTGTATGCTCGTTATTCTGCGGCTGTCTTCCATGAATCCGAGTGTCCTAAACCTCACGTGTGTCCTGTTCAGCAGTCACACTGTGCAAGATGCTGGCAGGCGGGTTCTGAAATAACCGAAAATTGCAACTTGGACACTGCTTTACGAGCACGTGAAGTAATCAAAGAATAGAATTTTTTCTATTAGAAGACACTTTGTCTTGACCACTTCAAAAAGGAATGAAAGATGAGGCAGAACTGCTTCCATATTTCTCGGTGTTTGCTTCCTGCTTCTCAGAACACTTTGGCTCCTGTTCCTAATTGTCAGTGTCAAAAACTTCTTTGTTCTTCCATCTGTGGCCTCTCATGCTTGAATAGTTCAATTACTGACTGCTGAAAGGAAGCAACGCGGGCAGGAAATAGTTTTGCTCTCACACACGCACGCGCACGTGTACACACCTCTGTGACTCCGCGCAGGAACGCTTCTTTGGCCAGTTTGGCAGGCCCGTCTACCGTTTTGCCATCATCCTCGGGGCCCCAGCTGGCACTGTAGATGTCAATGTGCTGGGGGTTTAGACTAAGAGACTGGGCCTCCACCATGTCTGTCACTTCTCCATCCAGCATGCGCACACCTGCAAACACATCCATCGATTAACACGGTCGCCTCGTGTTTTGTGTCATAAGGTTCTTTGACTTAATAGCTCACATTACTGTGGAGCTCAACCCTCTTGATGTTTTCTTCATGCACATTTTCCACTTGACTTAGTTTGACAGTAGATTTTAAAAATAAATGAAGAACAAAGGCACGAGGCTTCTATTGTGTGATCTGTGTGATTAAAGACTTGCTCCACTGTCATTTAGCATGAAATCAGACCATCTACAGTGTAAAAGATAAGTAACAACTAAAATCATTGTTTTTGTTCACCTGATTATCACCATTAGCTTAAAAAAAGTGAAATAATCAATCAGACTTTTTGCATTTGCAACCTGAAGAAAGCGTTTATTATATTTCTCTACATCTTGATGCATTTATTACAGCTTTCAAAGTTCAAACAAAAGGAGCTATTTTGGGTAAAAAGCAGCTTGGCTTTGCTAAACCTCACTTCATCGATGAAGGGCTGCTTCCCCTCCAGAGATTACATTAGCGTCACACTGACTTTAATACGGAGAAAACACACACGAGGGGTGGCGCTGGTCTCCGTTATTTTCCTGCATTCAAACTTTTCCTGCACGGGAACCTGAAAATTCACAAAATTGAGGAGACCCCCAACAACTGTGTTTTGGTGTTGTGAGTCAGTCCATGCTGCTCGATATGGGTTAACGCAACCAAGTAGTGTCTCTTTGAAGTCCTTCAACACTGTCTAACAGCACTGAAGTGTGAGTGTTGCCATGGCAGCACGCACTCTGGTGAGACAGCCATGTAATTTGCAGGAGAGACGCTCTCGTGCCATCCCATGAATCAGAACAGAGGTTCACGACGGAGAAAAGGTACTATCAACGCGTTCGCTGCACGGCCTGGTGATTCGAAACACCAGCAATGAATCTCATTGCTATAAAGGTTATAAAAGAACAGGAAGATCTTCCCCAGTGTTGTTTGGCTCCTCGAGGACCTGCAGTCACGTTGGCAAACATGGGCCCACGAAGGTTTTCACAGTGATCAGTAAATCTCTACGCCTGGGACGCATCTTCTGCAGGTCTCACAGCAAACAGCCTCAATGAACTCTGCATTATTCCTACATCACAACCTTGAAAATGTTTGGAAAAGCTTTGAGGGTTCCCAGCATGCACAGGGGACAGTGACCCGAGTTGACCTGCAGGACCAAACGAGGCTGGTGAAAGATAAGCTCGACGCCATATGGACAATTCCCACATTCAATCTAGAATGATCATAAAGAGTGGTTTTATTACACCACACGGATCCACTTTAAAGCTGTATAGGAGAGCAGGATGTTAGGAGAGCAACAGCAATAAACAGAGGTACACAGATAAAGAAGAGTTGATTGATAAAGTCAGCATTTTTAGTAATGCACACACAGCAGCACTGTGCAAAAAAACAATTACAGTGGGACCGATAGAAAAACTGAACAGCAGTCAGTGTGAATTTTACTGAAAACTGGTTCGTTTCAAAAGAGCCCACATCATAATAAATTCATATTTTCTCACTGACAGTCTTATTTGATCACAGAAATATTAGAACAGCAAGATGCCGACATCAGAGCAGCCCATAAAACATTCCGTCTATATCCTGTGGCGTTGACGGCATTAGCCTTTCATGCCGTGTATCATTGCATTTAAAGGAATCTACCATGGGCCCAGAACGGGTGGTTGGCGTTATTCTCATTTGGTTTGGTTCGTCAGAACTGTGCACACCTTTGGCACGCTCGTGAACGGATCACCTCATCACCGACACTGAATGGAGCACTTCAGATAGCAGCCGGTTCAAAAACAACACGTTCACGTCCCGTCTTTCTCTTACCTCCAATCTTGGCATTATAGGCCACGCCCACTCCACAGACCCCGTTGTTGGCCACGGCTGCCACCTCTCCTGCACATCGTGTTCCGTGCCTGATGAGGAAGGACGAGACGGAGAGTGTGTAATTCATCTAAAGCTACAGCACAGATGCATATTTCTCACTGCCGTCCACTGGTGACAGAATGTTCCCTCGTTTAGTGTCGTCGCACCACAGACCGAGACAAAATCTGATGGAGA
Organism: Takifugu rubripes; assembly: GCF_901000725.2. Lineage (NCBI taxonomy): Eukaryota > Metazoa > Chordata > Actinopteri > Tetraodontiformes > Tetraodontidae > Takifugu > Takifugu rubripes. The sequence goes on along the minus strand of NC_042297.1, from coordinate 20,073,801 downwards.
CGAGTTCTTGGTGTCGATTTCTTTTTGCCTTTGGTGCTAAAGAAAAGATTCAGTCACTGATTGCAGAGCCCTGGGTTGTGGCTATGGCCTTCTGGGTGTCAGTAGCCTCAAAATGCTGAATTATATCAAGGAAGAGGGGAAATTAGATGACAGCCTGAGTTCTCACATGGGAGGAAATTGGGAATTGGTTTTGCCATTTTCAGTTGGTCCCTCAGCCCAGCCTCTGTGGCCGGATGTTTCTCCAGGCGCCACAGAGATTGAAGCAAAAGAGGTGCTGATCGTCACACTGCAGGCAGGTGTCTCGCGAGGATACCTACTCTTGGTGCCCTTCAAACACCTGCACACAGCCAATCAGGGCTCTCCACAGCCAAGGATCGATGAAAGGAAACAGCGGAACGAGTGTCCAGAATCAAAGGCTCCATTTGCACCAGCAGTTCCATCAAGGCTTTGACGTGTATCCAGGCAATACAAAAACCACAGCCATCAATCAGTGGCCAACACATCTGCTCTCAAGGCAGACTCATGCACCCAAAGTTCCAGCTTCAATTATTAATTGGTTAAAGAGGGAAAAAAGAAATCACCCAATGAAATTAATTTCCTGACATTAAGCTCATAAAGCAGCAAAGATAAGAGCACGTTCAATTAAACTGCAGGTCTGAGGACAAAAACAGAGAGTGGACCCGGGAGTGTAGCGTCAGGAGGGCAGAAGTTAATATCAATACCACTGTTGACTTTAATGTTCCACCAGAGAGGTTAAATCAGAGGCTACAAGGACTACGGGGAAAAGAAGAGAAAAAACAACTTTATCAGAGCGTTCCTGAGAATAAATGCTGTGTTGACTTGGCAGTCGTGTCCTACAGCGCTGTGGTTGTGATCCAGGTGATAAGAAGAAGCTCCTCTCTGATGGGATGTTGGGTATGCACGGATTCACACCTCCTGACGTGTCAGCACGCCCTTTTACATCCCCCTTTTACAGCAGACGGTGTTAATGCATATTGATGCTGCTGCGACGGAGTTTGAGCTTCTCAGAAGTGATTTTGCTGAGAATATTTTGTGCTTACACTCAGCTTTTAGGTGTGTTAACATGCCTTTGGAATTGTTGTAAAGCTCTAAGCTCCCTGCTCTTTAAACAGCATGACTGGGAATAGACAAAGGCATTTTCATTCAACTAATGATTGATCAATTATATAAAAAAAGATATTTAGTCTAGAAAATTACATTCAAAGACAACCATTACTGCATGGTGACAAAAAGATGCTCACTGCTTGTTAATTATTTATCATTTGTGTGTAATAATGCTGCAAGTCTAGCATAAAACTTAATGAACTGTGACAAAATGTATTAAAGGCTAAAGACAAACACAATAAATTGAACCTGATAATAAAGTGCCATTTAGAAAAAGTGTCCGAATATTTATTTATTTTTTAAATTTATTCTGAACAATATTTTCTGTTCTAACTTTGTTGGCAGTTTTCTGATGCTCTGCAGCTGCTCGACTCCCTGAATGTGTTTGCAATTGTGTGAAGGCTAATTGTGATCCACAGCCTTGAGGTCAGGAGTGAACAGGATGATCACTGATAAGAGGTGCACGTGTTCACCCTTCTGTTACCGTCAAGTATCTGATGGGAGCAGCATCACATGATAAAACCCAGCTAAAGGGCTCCGTGTTACCCAAACTAGTCTGTGATGGTGTCCTTGTTTTTGAGAGCTGAACAGTAACAAACATAATGATTAAATCCTCCTGCCCAGTAAAACAGCGGCGTGATCATGGTCAGCGTAACCACAGTGACGTGCGTGAGCTCCATGTGTTTAATCTACCCAAGTGTGAGTTACCGGACTGGTTGTTCCTCCAGTTTACAGGCACGATCCAGCTCTGCAAAAACCAGAATGTCCCTGTAGGATGTTGTGCTTAAAGATCTGCTTTTTATTTGAAACAATTCCATGTCGTGAGTAATCCTTCTGAACAAGGCTTGGATGGACGACAGACCGTTTCTCCTTGGAAAAAACTAAAGAGAACCTAGTAACAAAAACTTCAAAGCAGCATTTGTAGGCAATAAACTGGGCCTGAATTCCTGAGTCATATGTAATGGTGATCATAGGGGGGGAAAGGCTATTTTAGGAAAGTTTTGTCACAATTATACCTCAAACAAGCCTCACGGAGAGTTTTACACGCCGACTAACTCGGGTTACAACAAAGTGCCGTTGGCCTGAGAGGCCAAAGACGCCATCGGCCGTCCCTCTGACAGATGGTGGAACCATTAGAGCAGCTGCTCTCTGGAGATGCTGGAGACATCCTTCCGTCACGCTGATCTATGCTAACTTTCTCTGGGTGTACCGTAGGGATGGGAAAGTACTTGGCTCTCTGTGTGAGCCAACTCTGCATTATGCTGAAGGACAGTACGGCTTTTTATTTTGGCAAGTTATAAGAAGACCTGTGACCGAAGCCGAACTTTTTAACGACAACAACATACTGTGATCCTGTAAAAATGCCAATTAAGACTTGAGTTCTACATTTGGACTCTGCCAGTTGCCATAAACACTCCTTATTTGTGACCATAAACAAGATGGTTTACGCCACACGTCAAAAGCACACATTTAAAGCCACTTTAATCACTATTATCATTTTAAACATTAGCCTCATAAAAAAGGGTGAAATTCCACAAATATGCAGTCAGGTTTCTTTCTCTTTCATCATTTTAATTAATTTTTATGAAGTTATTAAAACTCTGAAGGTGGATAATAACTGTTTATTGGCCTCGGACGTGCACAGATCATCACGCCACGGCGCCCTTCCTGCCTATCTTACAGCAATTCAAGGTTCTGTTATTTACTAATGAGCCGGCCTCCAGGACAGAAGGTCTGGCCATGTTTACTGGACAAAGCAAACTAGATAGAAAGATGAAAAATGAAGAAAAAAAGAAGAAAAATGCTAAAATTCCTTCACATGTGATGCCAAGGTTAATGCATCTACCTTGTGCTGTAAAAATAACCATGGGATGGATGGTCTACCACTCTAGTAGCTGGACCCTGTTATTTAAAGCCCCCCCCTCCTTCTGCATTCAGAACTGCCTTCTTTCTTTGTTCCATACTTTCACGAAGGTGTTGGAAACAATCCTCAGACTTTGGTCCATATTGGTCCAAAGGTGCTCTATTGGACTGAGATCTGGTGAGTGTGGAGGCCGCTGGAGCACAGTGACCTCATCATGTCCCAGAAACCAGTTTCAGATGACATGAGCTTTGTGACGTGGTGCATTGTTCTGCTAGAAAGCTCCATCAGAAGATGCCGTATCTGAAATTGAGACTTGTCAGACCGGCTCTTTCTTCCCGATCACCTATTGTCCAGTTGTGACGAGTGTGTGAATCGTAGCCTCACTTTCCTGCTCTGAGCCCACAGGAGCCGCGCCTGGTGTGGTCCCCATGGCTCGGATCATCTGGAACCAGTCTGCCCATTCTCCTCTGACCCCCCATCAGAGAGGCATTTTGGTCCACACAATTTTTTTTTTCTTCTTTTTGGAACATTCTCCACAAACCATAGAGATGAGTGTGTGTGAACCCCAGGAAATCAGCAGTTCCTGAAATAGACGAGCCCGGCTGGCACCAACCACCGCGCCACATTCAGAGTCTCTTTCTGATTCTGAACTGATGCTTGATTGGGACTTCCCAGCGTTGTCTGGAGCACGTCTACATGCCTAAATGCGCCGTGTTGCAGCCACCTGATTGGCTGATGAGCCCTATGTGGTAACAAGCGATTGAACCATCGCACCTATATTTGCGTTGCAGTTACATTCAACTACAAAGGTTTTTAAGCTGCAGCTATCAAATATTTTAGTAAAAAAGAACCCACCAGAGGGGGACGAGGGTGGCCGCGCCCGCTATGCTAATGGACGCAGTAAAAAGCAACACAAATTCGATAAATGTATTTGAGACTCTAGTAGGAAAAAAGTAAGAAATTCCGCCCGGACACAGTTTTTAGGCCTCAAAAAGACATTTGATTCATCAAAGAGTCCCCCTGCCAATCTGGCATGAAAATACATTTTAAAACTGCACATTTGGAAACTATGAGGAAGAGGAAAGAGGAAAAGATCTTGGTCACATGTGGTGGATAAACATGAGGGTAAATACTGCAGTCACATTGCTCCTGCCCCATCCTCACTGCTTCCCATATGCTGGGGAAGAAAGACAGCTTTCTAGAGGTGAACATAGTCAGGCTTTCTGTGGAGAACACACACTCCACAGTCTTACACAACCTAGCGTATTTCTGTGATCGCCCACAGGCAGCTTCTATGTGCTGCTGCACCAGAGAGGCTTAAAAGTAAGAGAAACACATGTGGGTCTCTTATCGGGTCCTAAGGAAGGAGCACAGAGCGGCGTGGCAGCAGAGGAGTGATGAAGAGCATCCAAAAAGAGGGACACATCAGCAGTGGAGCTGGGGAATAATCCACTGGGAGGCACTGGCAGCGCTAAAGTGCTTCTTGGCTCTGTGGAACAGCACTGGAGGGACCTTCTCCCACATTCCTCCACAGCAAATTTAGAGATAATAGTTTTAGGAGCTAGAGCACTAAATTTAAAAAAAAATGATTTGCCCATTTTCATTATAATACTTAAAGTTTTTTATTTAAAAAAAGTGGTAGAGGCTGAATGTTTGATTCCATTATCTGCCTAGAAAAGTCCGAGTTTCTCATTAAGTAATGAGGTTTTAGTTAAGAAATTACCCTTAGGTGGTTCTGCAACCCTATCTATCACATACCATAATTCACTGGAGTTTTGCTCCTTCCGACTAGAATATTCTCTTCCTGCAAATGTCTTTGGATTAAATGTATCTACTCCTGGACCCACAGACAGAAGATTAAAGCAAAGGAGTAAGAAGGGGGCACAAAAGCAGAAAGGAGGAAGAGCTTTAATGCTGATGGACGTTGTCCAAATTACTCTTTGCACTTTAGTAGCAAACAAAGCCCTGATGTTGGTAATTCAGTGGAATTACCAACATAAAGGTGTCACACAGCCTTATTCTTCCCTGACAAAAGCTCAGAGATGTCATTGCGTAAAACCTCCTCGTTGTGTCATGCTGGCAATATTAAATAGTGAAACTTTAAAGGCTCCATTTCCTATGACATTTAATTAATTGTTCATTTCCATATATGGTGACCTCTGAATTAGCACGGGCCAGAGTAGCAGATGTCCCATTTACATAAATCATTCAAGCTGTTTGGGAGAGGACAAATTCACAAAAAAGACAAATAAGCCAGAAGTTTTGTGGTTCGTTAGGTACCTGTTGTCGTTAAGCTGCGTGTATCTGGGCTGAGGATCTGGGTCACCATCATTCACATCGTAGCTCGCATCTGGATCCTGAGAAACAGAACGAGCAAGAATCAGCACTTTTAGAGCTTATGGTGAATCCACTGTAGTCCTAATGTTCTTATCCTTGTGTACTTACGTAGTTCTGCTCGAGGTCGGGGTGGTTCTTCTCTATCCCGTCGTCCAGGATGGACACCACCACTCCTTTACCAGTGAAGCCCGACTTCCACGCGGCTTTGGCGTTCAGGTCATGGTGATTGGAATTGTACTGGCGATGGACACGGAGCAAAAACATTTATCACCCGACCCGAGTGCCGATAAGTGATTCTGACTAAATCGGAGCATTTCTTTGAAGTATCCAGGTGGAATCATTTCCAGGGTCCACGTCTGCGTTTACGAGCGATTTAGCTCAACAGGAGGCACCGCCGAGCGAATGAGTGCATGTTTTTGTCATGTTTCGCCCAGGTTCTCAAGCTAAAACCTCTCCTCCTGTTCATCATTTTCCTCTGGAATACTGAATGAGCAGCCTGTCACACAGGATGATGCTTATTAACCTTCAGTATCACTAATGCCTCATTCATTAAGACGGACATATGCGCTCTGAAAAAGCCCTCTGCAGCCGCTCTACAATATAGGAAATGTGAATATTTCCCTTCTAGTTTCCAGTCCTGGAGACTGAAAACATGAGTCTGGAGGCTCAACGTCACTGACAACAAGCCAATAATTCATTAGGGCGGACTGAGGATGATAGATTAGTCTCATCCTCCAGACCATCACAAAACAATAAGTCTTGTTTGTCGGAATAATCTGATCAATATCACCAGTCCAACCAGGGAACCTGACGACAAACACACCCACGCGCCCCCAGTCCGCCACATTCTGCTTGGATGAACCTCGAGCAGAAGAAAACGAGACACATGCTAAAAGGATGTTTGGTGGGGAGAGCGGAACAAAGTCACTTCACCTGAAGCTCAGACGTTACCCAATCAAAAGGATTCATTGGCAGGTTATTTTTGATGGAGAGAATTGCTCCGCATAGGTACTGTGAATCTATTGCTGGGTGTTATTTACATCATATTTAACCATCCAGATGGTTTTCTGGCTTCACATCTGCTTCCTAGATGCCGTAACCACACCTACACACTCACATTGTCAGAGATCTGTTAGAGGCCTCTGTGTTACATCACTGTGATGCTTCTGACTGGATCGGCCTCGGTGTAAATGAAAGAAAGCATCAGATGCCAAAACTATTGTTTTATACGTCCAGCATATCTGGTCTTTTAACTACGCATTAAAATAGTCCCTTCAAAATGAATCACTCCTCTTAATTATCGAGAGTTTGGGATTTTTTTTTTTTTTTTTTTAGATGCACGCATAATTCTCTAGCTAAATACATTTAGGTGTTGGCCACTAAGATTTAATTTGGAACACATTTGGCAGGACGAAGGAGCATTGCACAAAGATGTTATATACGCTTGTATAGGCTCGGTTCTCTCATGGGGAAGCACAACTAAATTAGGGCCGCCACAAATAGATTTTTATGCTACGTGTTCGCTCTTGTTCTTAAACACAATATAATGAGGCTGTCTGTGAAATCACCTTGTCATTACGACTCCAGTGGCGGTATGCATCGTAACTCCACTTCTTTACTATTCAACATGGCTTTAAGATGTCATTTTATATCAACCTCTCTATATATTAATGCAGCTGGGAGCTGAACATCTGGATAAACATGCTGCTAGTATTGTTACCTAACAAGCTAACCACTTCCTCTGCAACTCAGCATCACAAATAGATCCCAGTCCTGTGGGAAACACTGATCACTGTGTCCAATTATGGATACTCACCAGGTACCACTGGTCTTCAAAGTTGGGATCATTAGGCTCGACGTAGATGTCGCGCTTCCTCCTGCGTTTTGATACCTGCTGCTCCGCCCATGTCACCTAAAGCCACAGACATACGCGGAATATTAGCAAAAGAAATGAAGTTAGTGTTGCTAATGAGCTGCAGAGAAAAATACTACTTTGGCAACATGGGCTCACCCTCATATTGATGAAGATAGAGGCAGAGGAAATAATTAGACTCAAGGGTGACCACAAATGAATGAATACAGAAGATTTCAGAACAATAACTCGCGACTAATGAGATCCACTAATTATGTCCAAATGCGGCAGTAAAACAATACAAAATGCAGTCGGGATGCACAAAGATGTGTTATGTTAATGATAATCAATCATAATCATATGATGATCATGAAAATCATGATTCAAAACGCTCGTTTAAAGAATTATTTAACGCGAATGCCTATTAAATAGTGACAGATGCAGAGCGTGCACAGTAAAATCAGTCTTCATCAGGGCCCATTTGGCAGAGATTCCTGAACACGAAGCATCCAGGAAAATGAGAATAAATAAGAAAAAAATCTAGACAAAGAAGTCAGAGCGGCCTGCTGCCAGCAGAGAGCACCTGATGTGAAGGACGTCCAAATCAGAGCATAAAGCACCCTCCCTTGTTCCTTTCACATCTCCAGAGACACAAAACTATGAAAGAAAAACCACATAATTGTCCCTGTTCTGCAAGGATAATCTGTAAAAACGTGTGTATATTCTGTCCTTGTGACAGAAGACTGTTCACTATCATGCAAAAATAGGTCAGTCAAACAGTGATTTAAGGTATATATTTAAAAACCAAGCTGTTGGACAGCAGATCGTGTCCACGTGGTTCTGGGTTCCACCGGGGCAGATGAGACTCAGCACTGGAAATGCTGCATTTCAAAAAATCCTAGATAAACATTTGCTCCCAAAATGTAAAAAAAACGGCCATAATCAAAATCCTCCCGTTGTGAAATCCTGCGCAGAAACGACCTTGTTTCAATAATCACTGGATCTCAGAAGTGAAGCAAAACAAATAAAAAGAATCAGGAAATATTGTGGGTGGCGGTGGGCAGCTCAAATGAGCAGTTTCTGCACCTTACACCTGCACAAGATAACGTCATTACCATTTCCTCGTGGTTGTGCAGCACTTCTCATGGCTTCCTCGGTAATTTGGATACACAACATAAACCAGCATTTGCAATGCAACGTAGCTGCTGGGAGTCAGATATTTCTGATTCACCACTAAAACCGCACATAAAAGACTTAAACGCTGTTGGAATCTGGCTAAAAACATCATCGTAGTAGTGGAGGGCAAAAATATTATCTTCCATCATGCCAGAGTAGCAGACTCTTTTATGTGTGTTAGCTTTGGCTAATGCTACTGTTCTGAGTAGCTACTTTGTTCTGAGTAGCTACTTTGTTCTGAGTAGCTGTGGTTGCTATGGAGATAAGTTACATTTCTTCCGGAAGCTACCACTGTTGGGCAAAAGCAGAGTTATACCTGCTCTCATAAATGCTGTTCTAAAGCACGTCTGGGCTGCTGTGGCTGCTCAGGATTCTTATTCAAATGCTGTTAATGCTAACACACACTACTGGAACCAGAGCTGAATCACACTAACGGCAAATATTTGTGACCTTGAGTAAACCTGCTATTCTTTTGGGTCTCTTGAGCAATCATTCTTGAGAAAACAATTGCTGGACGTGTCCACACTTCTATTTTTTTGCTTTACTCCGTCTGATGAGGAAATGACAACATTACTGACTTGGGTGTGGTTATAAACTGTTATGACTGGACGTGTCGGACGGCACTGGGAAAGAATGACTGGTAGAATTACCGTTTACCAGCAGAGAGTGATCCTGCATTGTTCTGGATTTCCTCATATTTGGGTTCATCGTTATGATAAAGATGTCACTCATGTTTAAAGAAGGCAGCAGGAACAAATCCAACAGACTCATTATTTCCTTTGCATTTCCTTTTATAGATCCTTTTGTAGATCAACTGGATCATTTGTGCAGAAAGTTCCTGTCCCTTCGAGGCAGATCAGCTTCCAGTAGACCGGGTCCCCGGTCCAGCTCCACCGGTCCGTCAGAATTACGTAACTATGGTCTGAACCATGTAGGCAAAGAGGCGGAGAAGCTCTGCTTAAGGATATTGTTGCTTTTCTGATGTGCACGTTTCACATGTTTGCTAATTATCATAGACTTCTAATATCTTGCAGTCCATATCTCCAAGTTTCTCATCTTGACAAACAGAATATATTTTTCCGAGCCAAGGAAACGTGCATCTGATCAAGCGATACAGTTCCCATCCGACTCCCTTTGGCCCCCCAGCGCCGCTACAGTCAGACATTATAGGTCCTGTCTGAGGCTCAACGGCTCCTCAAACACCACATCAAATCACGGATAAGTGTCGAACAACGAAGGTGAATTATGGTGCAGATTTCACTTTCAGATACAGCTGCTTCTATTCTTCCCCCAGGAATGAAACTGGCAAGAAAACAGAGTCCAGTTTTCCTCTCGGTCCGTTTGTCCTCAGCGGCTCAGCGCCGCGCTCTGTCCGACCTGCTCCTTCACTACGCTCCAACTAATCAAATAAACTAATGAAAGCAAATCACGGCGCTCCGAACAAAGTAACGCTCGGGCAGCAGAAGGCCTGGAACCTTCAATAGATCCTATTAACGGGGCTCTTTCAGCCAGACTATGGAGCCCTGGCAGAGGTCCAGTTGCTATTGTCGGTAATTAGACACTTTTCAAAGACCGTCTTTTGTCCAAACGCCATCTCTATCACTTAATCAGCTTCAGGGACTAAGACTCATTCAACCGAGAAGTTTGTACAGCAGAGTCCCATTTCATAAAAATCTCTTTGATACAAACAAAACGTGGCAGATGTTAGAAGGATGAACAAAATATTTAAGATTGAACCTAACAATCTAGTCCTTAAAAAAAAAAAAAAGCTCTGACTAGACTATGAATTTCAGTAACATCAGAAATGTATGTTAGCATCTGGATAGTATATTCATGTAATATAAAGCAGGTTTGATTACACATCTGCAGAGATAATAAACCAAGCAGAAGCTTTTTTTTTTCTTTCTCCGGGCGACAACAAAGCTGACCTGACCAGTCCGGACCAGTTTGTGCTGTGAGGAGCAAAGAGGAATTCAACAACAGGAAATGAAGGCATAGTTTTAAAGGAAATCCCACAGAGGGAGGAGGACCACATCAACATACCAAACAGAGTGTTTAATTCCCACCTGGACTACTGAACCACCTTGGAGAGACGCCGTGCTGCATGCTTATAGTGCAATCATTGGAGCAGAGTGAAGTGGGCCGTAATGGTCCCGAATGAAGAAGCTTCTTCCTCAGAACACTTTACATCTGCTTGTTCGATCTGTGTTCTGTGTCAATGTCACTGAGGCATAAAAGGGGAGCAAGCCACTCTGAAGGCATTGGGACTCATCAACGACGCCTAATCAGCCATCTGGTCCGTATGAGGCGCAGGCTGCAGGTGCACGCAGCCCACAACCGGGAGATTTAGCAGCAGTTAGCAACCAGTTGGTGGGTAGGAAAGCAAACAAGAGGTGGGGAAAACGTAGAAACAACCCTGCTAATAACGCCACCTGATAGAGCCTTCTGAAAGCTCTGATTCTGGCAGAGATGAAGTGTTAGGAAACAAGTTTACCTCCCTGACTGATGCTGCTCTATGCGAGTTAAGCACGTGGACCAGAACCTTTGCTGCAAAGATGCATAATTGTAGTGACAATTAACGGCATACAATTAGGCTAATGCTAGCGAAAACAATGTTGAACACTCAGAAATGTGCCTCTAGCTGCGGTCAATGGGGGGCAACTTCACGTGCAGAGGGCATCCAATGAAGAGTTCAAATCCCCTCATAGGTCACGATAAAGTGCACGTGGACAGTACGCTGACGTGGGGCAGCACGCAGATATAAATTCTAGTCAACTTCAAACTTCAGCCATAAAAAAAAGAGATGTGGGCAATTTTAATTTAGGAGAACTTGAAGAAATTGACCAAATTTGTATTTTAATGCATAGAGAAGGAAACAGGGCTTAATATATATTAAAAATGCTGAATCAGAATCTTTTCACGTGGTTCCTGTCAGGACCAGACTAAAGCAGGATTCTACGGGAGCACGGTAACAGCTGGAAGAGTGCTTCATCACGTTCTGCATGCATCCAATGTTACACGTGTGCTGCGTCATGCTCCTCATGACCAGATTGGGTTTGGGGAAAATGAAGGGTTACGATGGCTGACCTCTGCCCTCCGCACCAAATCAGCTCTCATCCATACAGATGAGCAGCTTAAAGTCTTACCTTGGGATCTTTTTCTAGACGGACTTGTGTGCCCCGTTGGTCCGACAGTGACCTCTTCACCACTGTGCGATGTCGAAAGTGATAGTAATCGCCGAAAACCTGAAAGGCAGAAGTTGATGTGTGAACTTGAGATTCATTCTGCTGTGCTTGCTCATTAAATGCACATTTCTGTTATACATGCGGAATTAGCAATAATGCAATAATCTGACCCCCACAGTAACTGGATCAATACATGTGCTCAAACAATCATCAAAAGAATTAAGCAAAGGAAATTACAATGTATACATTCAATACAAGTAATGGTATATTTAAAGAAGAAGGAAGCAGTCAGCAAAGGGAGGCCCATCACATTCCAGGCACTAGAGGAATAAAAGCTCAGAGATGTGCTGCAAGTTTCCTCACAGATCTGAAGCCACCAGATTAAACACTTGATTCACAGAGGCTTAAACATGACCCACAATGCTGCCAGTGTGTAACCAACGTCATTAAACAGAGTGCAATTTTCTTGTTAACGTGCAGTCAAAAGCCAGTTAATGCGCTGAGAAACAGCTCGACGGGCCGTTTTAAAATCCCAACTGCAGATGTTTGATACTGGGACCGAGCGGAGCAAAGCTACAGTCCTGCGCCTCGTAAGTGAGGGTCACGGCTCAGTTTCCCATCCTCCACCCCTGCTCCACTTTAATCACAGTAAACAGGCCAATTCCAGCCAGGCTCCCACAAACAGCCAGTCTACACAAAGCCAGAGGACAATGGGGAGGCATTAACCATAAAAGAGGGCACACTTTACAGCTATCTTCAGCTTAGAGCTGTGTGTGTGTGTGTGTGTGTGTGTGTGTGTGTGTGTGTGTGTGTGTGTGTGTGTGTGTGTGTGTGTGAGTGTGTGTGAGTGAGAGAGAGAGGGGGAGAAGCCATTAGAGCACAACTAGAGAGTTGAGGATGTGGACGAGGTGTGTGGACAGCCCCCTGACATTAGCCTAACACAGGGTCCCATCTGAGGAACATGTCATGGGGAGTTCATCGTGCCGTTTAGGCCAGACAGGGCCGGGGAATGTGTTGGACAAAGCTGTGCGGAGAACGGGAAAACCCATAGAAAAAGCAATAAAAAGGTCGAGGGACTTGACTCCGGGACAAGTGACACGTTTCAGGGGGAAAACTGCTCGACTGGCTCCAACACATGCAAACACTCGACTCCAAATCGAGTCCCCTCGCGCCTGCAGCTCCATCACCTACTGCTAATGAGCAACAGCAGCACTTAATCTCTTCAACCATTTAATCCCGGGTCCACGTGCTTTCTGCTGAGTTTACACGTTTTCCACGGAGACGTGCAGACGGAAAATGGATGTGGGGAGCGGACCAATCGGAACCTGTGAGCGACCATCACAGATGCGATAAGTTCAGCAGTGATAAAGCACGAGGGGCTTAACGGGTGGTCTCGGAGTGGCCTATTACCAAGCCAAGCATTAATCCATCAACCTCATTAAAATGCATGATGACCAACAGTGGAAAATGACCGTCTGCTGGTTTGTTTGCACACTTGCTCCCCAGCAGTCGGCCGAATTCACCTTGTGGGAAAGCACTTATCGGAAAGGTCTGGCATCTCATCTCCAGCGACTGTGGGCATAATGGTGTTCTACACCAAGCCAAACAACGTCGGGGGCCAACTCGGGAGAGACGGGGAGCGCTGCGGTAAAGTGCTGCCAAACTATTTTCCATATGGAGTCATGGTGAGGAACGAAGGTTTCCTTCGGCACCGGACACTCGCTACACGTCCCAAACACTTCTGGGAAGACTGATTTTGAGAGACAACTAAAACCTGTATCCCATCTTTTCCCCATCTGCACTCTATTGTGTTGTTTTATTTGACTCTTTTTCTGAACAGGCTGTGATGTTCCGGCACATGTGCGTCCGCACGAGAGAGCCGTTTACTGCCCTTGGTTTCCGGGGCCTTTATTAGCGTTACAAGTGCTGTTGGTGCGTCTTGTGTTTTATCTTCTGGATCTTCCCTCATGTCCCAGCATGTGGTGAAATGGGCTGAACCATGTGGCCTCAAAACATGTCTCATAATAGATTCCACATAGAACGCAAGATAGTGAATCTAGGGGACTGACACAGGTATTTAACCCCCCCCCCCCCCCAGGAAGAGGAGGATCATCAACTAATGAGAATCCATTAAAAGCAATATAAAAAGGTTATGGATTATAGTAGCTGCTTACAGGGGAGGACAATGTTGCAGCTAAAGTACAAACATCAATCAAGTCATTTATTTTGATTCAACAATTACCTGCAATTCATTTGGAGGCAGCAGACTGGAAAGACTGTTCCTGCATCGCTGCGCTCAGATCCAGCAAAATAATGTGACCTTGATATGGGAAAAATCAATTCGTGTGTTTATATAATGAGGGCAAAGACCATTGGGTCAGCGGAGGCTACACAACCAGGTCAACAAGTGGAAAAAGCTGCTCCAGAACAGAGCGAGCCGGTCCCCCTGAACTGGACCTGAACAGCCGTATCAGCGCGTCTCTGCTCATCCTAACAACCATCATAATTCATCCCACAGCAGCTATTGTGTCTTTATTATGGCTTCAACGTTACAGACGTACTCCTGATGAAGCTGTACAGGTGACACCGTCTTTAGAAGATGGGGCGATATTAGAAATGCACCTGTATCATCAGGATCTATGATAGAGTTCTCATTCAGTCTGATTTATGTTGCTCCTGTCAGCTACAGACGGTCCGTATCCGTCTGTAGCTGACAGTCTCATATCAGTCAGTTTCTAGGAAAAAAAAAAAGGGTATTTCATGATGTTTTTTGTGGTTTCACAAATAATTTGATGTGATGCAACGCTGGCAAATCCCATGACATGTTGACTACTCATTAACGTACGAGCAAACAGCAGCGAACAAACACGCTAGGCTGTGGTTTCTGGGGTTTGTTGCACAAGGCTCCTGGAATCAGACTGCAAATTCAAAATCAACATTAACGACTAGATTTTTTAACATTTACACACACACACACACACACACACACACATATATATAGAGAGAATACATAAATAAAGATATATAGGTATGCTACATACCTCGGCTTTGTGAAGTGACGCTCTTTGATCTATTAAGCCTAAAATATTTCATATTCATTTTGTCATGATACGGTAAAAAAAAGAATTAACAATTCATTTGGTAAAGAAATGAGTGTTAATACCAATTTCACCTTTTTATTCACAAGCACTTCTTTGAAACCTCAGGGTTCCGATGTTCAGGTAGCAGCTTCCCATTAGAACTGAGGACTGGAATTTGAATTGCTAACATTGGTGCGGCTCGGGCCCCACTGGTGAAGATGTTCAGCGTTACATTTAAAATGACCAAGACCTCCAACCCGACGATGTGACTGATAGATAGGAGCTTAAATTAAATGTTTTACTGTCTGGGCAGTCGGCCATTGATGCTAATATAAAAGTGCAATGGATGTTGGAAATAAGGTGAAGAGAAGGCGGACGGCCAGTCAGCGTGAATAACACCTCTCTGTTAGACCTCCGTGCACCCAGCATGCCCTGCAGGTTGGTTCAGGTGACCCTGTGAGTAACTGCTCCAGAAGCAAAGCACCCTCTGAATAGTGCATGATTTGACCTTCTTACCACAAGCCAAACGTTTACTGGAAAAGACTTTAGCAGCCTCTCACGAGCATTTAATGGGAAGCAAAACCAAGATATTTCTACAGCTCCACCCTCGTTATTGTGAGTAACAAGGTTCAGTCACACACAGTTTTCCTGCCAAAGGCTGAGTTGAATTGGGGGGGGGGGGGGGGGGGGGGGGGGGGCGTTATATTCCCCGGGTTGAATTAATGCTGCGTTCCATTTGTGCTCGGAAGACGGAAGTTTCAACTGGAATGCCCCCGAGGTTTCGGATTTCCGATTTCGCATCTCGGAGGATCCTCACAACCCCGGAGGACGACACGCATGTGAACACGGGAGAAGCCGTTCCAATCAGATTTAGTCCCACTGTCATTCATGGTCATGTTCAGCATACGGAGATGCTGCTATAGCGTCGTTTACAGTTTTCCTGTGGTTATCTGCCAGCTAGCACAGGCCATGCTAACAGGCCATGCTAACAGGCCATGCTAACAGGCCATGCTAACAGGCCATGCTAACAGGGACAAACATGACAACAAACAAGCGCGCTCATAGATGTGGCCATCTTGTTTTATGACTTTGGAACTAGAAAGTCAATAACTAGGCGGTGATGTAATTCCCAGTTCCCGCTGACGCAGCATTTGGGAAATATTTTCTGTAAATTTGTTTTAACTGAAAGGACAGATGGATGTTAGGTTGTAGGTGTACTGTAGCAAATGCAACAGTAGATTTTTATTATTTCCATTTTACATATGATTTGCTCATAAGAATGTGAACAACTATTAAACAATCTAATACTGTGGAAGATATTACATAAAGGAAGCACCTCAGCCTTCGTGGAAAAGGCCTGTCCAGTATTTATAGGCTCACCCCATCACGATGACCCACTTCATTCTTAATCCCACATCCTGAAAGAGAGCTAAGAAGAAGGAAATCTGACGTGAGAAGCACCTGACTGTTGTAAAATGTTGCTGTGGGGTCAGAAGCAAGGTGTGTTTCGTTCAATGAATTCCTAATCGCACGGATTGTTCAGACAACCTGCTGGAGCAGCATATTCAGGAAAGCTTCAATTCAGCCGAGTCATAAATGTTCAGCTCTTCAAACACTTTATACGTGGTCATAATAATGAGCTCTTCCTCATTAGTGGAGGAATCCAACTGTATCCATCACCATCTGCCTGCCTGGGTGTCTCGCCGTGTGCGCATGTGCATGTGGGTTGTTGGCTAAAGATTTGGATTATTTCAACATAAACTGCAGGAATTTGGTGTTTTCTGACGTGCAGCCAGCCCTCATTAAAACGGCCACCTCCTGGCATGTTCTCAGCTGCCTCCCACTGGGGTGTGGTCGCATGTCAGCGCACGGTGACAAATCAGACACGGCAGCACTGCTGGTGCTGGGTGAAGCATTCACATGATAAAAGTAACAGTTCTTCAAACCGACTAAAGCAACTCAACATGTAATCATCTCCCAACAGAATCCAAGCACCCCACACAGTAAAATGGGAGTATTTTCAAGGACTTCAAGCACCAGTGGACACTAACAGACAATGAAAGAACTACCAATACTAAGCTCACACCTTCCTCTCCAGGATTCCAACCTCAGAATCCTAAATTGTTTACTAGGACAATGACTGAAGCCTAAAGTGGAGAAGATGGTGTCCGTGAGAGGAGCTGAAGCTGAAGCTGAGCGTTCTGACTGCATGACGATTGTTAACGGTAACAGGAAACAGCCTTGCACAATTTCTGAAAACAACTTTAGGGATTTACTTGAAGAGAAAAGAGGATGTCCTATAGATGAAAAAACACCCAGTTTTCTAAGAACAGCTCAGTCGTCATTACGCAAGTGTGAACAGTTTCCACCACGTGTTTGAACAACACTTTAGATGTGACCAAGAATCGGCCGACTTTTCTGGTGAATCTGTCACCATGACTTTTTATTTCAAGTTCAAATGTGCACGTAGATTGGGAGTTGCACAGTCACTTATTACAAGAGCTGTTCTTGATCAACTCTTAAGGTCTGATCAGATTTAACTCCAGCATTAAAATTCTACAATTAGACGTTTACTGTGGGAAACGAATGCATGAAACTTTGTGACACCTGAAGTTACAACAAAGGCTGAAAATGAGTCTTTGATAGACATCGTGCGGTTTCATGCACGCACGAGGAGCGGCATTAATTGTTTTTCTTTTGGAATGCCGTGAAGCTGAGAAATGCTGTCAAATAAAATTAATTACTGCAATGAAAGGACAGGGACCCTTTGAATGAAGCCAGATTTGGATATTCATGTTATTCTAATAGTTTTTCTGGCAAATTTAAAAAAAAAATAAATCAACACTCGGGTCACGTGAGGGAAAATCTGCTGAAAAAGTCCAACACTTTGTTCCTGTGATCCGAAGCCGATTTCTTTATTTACAGGGATTAATGTAGATCAAAAAGATAATTCCCAATTTCCATCGTGGAACTGAACGAACTAGCTTTCCCTGCCGACTCAGTCAGCCAAAGAAGATGCTGAAAGCCGCTGTAACAAAATTATTCATCACCGACAGCAGCACGGTGAATTACAATTTGGATTCCGTCAAAGAATATGAGAATGAAAAGGAGTCGCTGTCTCGTCAAGGAACATTACTCTCCTACGACTTGGAAGCCTTTATTGCAAGTCCCTGTCAAATAAATCTGTGCCGGTCTAGCAAAGAAAGATATCAATCACAAGTATGTTCCCGACGCTGAAAAGACAGTGGATTTCCAAGCTTATGATACGATTCGGATGCAGGATCCATCAACCATCTAAAAGCCCGTCTACCTTCATTACAGTAGAGCATGAGTGAAGGTCTTAGTCAGGAGTGCAGCATAAATGAACCAGCAATAGGATGAATGGTGAAGCTCCATCCAGATCATTTGTTCATGTCCTACAATCTTTGAGGTAAGCTGTTTGGAAAAGGAGAGATTACTTGAGTAAAAGATTACTCATAAATGGAGCCAAATGAAGAGATGCAGCACTGTCATTTTTCCACTTTGATCAATTAAATGCGCTGCTGTTTCTTTCAGTAGCTGCTGACTCTTAAATCTGTGGGAGAATGATGTCATTATAGTGAGTACTGCATGTTTCCAGGGCCTTTTCTTTAGCCTGTGTCCGTCCACGTACTTCCATGTTTGGTTTGTTTGTCTCGGCTCCGTGGAACACTATTCCAAAGAAGAGGAACATTCTTTTCCCAAAAACACTTCAGCATGGTTTAGACCGCAGCAATACGGAAACAGGCTCCAGAGTGGACGGCCTTGCAAACGCCACCGCATCTGTTGTCTTTTAAACGCAAAGCCGTACATAAGCGCCTGGGCAGTCAGCCATCGATGTAAGTTTTTTAGTTTTAGAGTTCAGGGATGGTCGAAAACTTTGGTGCCTGCCATTATAATCGCGAGCTTCTTATACGCATACACATGTCCGGTTCATTACCGCCAACTACTGGCTGGACACGGGTACTACAGCGTGTTGTGGTCTGAGCGGAGATCGTTTTCCAACTGTAGCCGTTTCCATGTGGAACTCTTTTACAGTGTATTCTGGAGCTGTTGTTGTCTAAACAGGTTTCAATGCTCAGGATGACCAAATTGTGTTGCTGCATGCTGCTTACAACACATTGACCCGGAAGCCAAAAGCATGGACTCCAATGCCACGTTTTAAAGGTTGAGCTTTCTATTACCATTGGGAATCAGTAGATATTAAATTATCATTGGCTTGGTAGAATTAACAAAGTTTGCAAACATGTTGCCTCCATGGATGACTGCACCAATGCATGTGTCCGTTTGGTTACTGTACACTGTTAACCACAAAAACGCAGACTGGGAGAGATTATTGAGCAAAGCTGTTGCCAAAACAATAAAGTTGCAGGTTGGGGGTAGCTGGAGTTGAAAAAAAAAAATACAGGGAGGTGAGAAAGTCTTTCATGAGGTTTAAAAAGCAATGTGAGTCCAGGCTGGCTATGGACCGACGCTGAGCCAACTGGTTGATAACAGCTTAACTCGGCACGGCTTGTTATGACCCACTCTAATTGCAGCCTTCCTCGTCTACTTTGTGTCTCGCAAAGTCACGAAATTGTACCTACGTGATCTAGTGGAAACCCAAATGAGTTGGTGGATCCTCACCGAGGGGAATGAGAGCTGCGTTTGCCCGGACTGTTGCCGGGGGATAGGACAGTGGGTCAGCATGTGATCGAAGCACCGGTCACCTTCCCAATGCTGCCATGGCGACCACAGAAATAGTTCTGAGAGATGAGCGCTTCACCAAAGGGAACTCTTCAGCCAATCCTGCACAGTCAGCATTTTGATAATGTGCTCTCCATTCTGTTTACTCTGTAATAAATAAACCAAGGATCTATTATCTTGGGTGATGAGCCTTTGCCAGCTCCAAATGCTGCTTGTTTTTAAAAAGCCATGGCTGATAGAAGCTACGCCTCGTGTCACGATAACTAATATTACAGCAAATGAGCCCAACTCGTGCGGTTGGCAGAATGGAAGCAGGCTTTACAGAGGTCGTGTTTTTGTTAACCTTCATTTAAAAATAACCGGCTTCCCACTGGTCTCTGTTGGAACACATGATGAAAATAACTGGAGAAAAATTCATCATGTGTTTGATTTTTTTTTTTAAGTGAATGTTTATTTAACCACAATACCCAGCCTAAATGTTCATACGGGGTATATTGTGGCTTGAGGATTTTTTTCAGTATCCTTAAAAAGTAAATAAAACCAAAATATTGTTTCTCCCAGCAGCTGACAAAAATGATGGGAAAATAAAGGAACCGTATAGTGTTTCAGTAAAAACACCATGTACACAATAAACAAGATGAGTTCCATCCTTAAAAGCATCCAGAGATTCAATTTGTGACACTTCCAAAGACACGGGGAAAGCGCTGTAACCCGCTGATGCCCAGATTACACTAGCAACAGAATATTCATGAAGACACTCGCCCTCACTGATGCTGCAGATACGATGAACTTCAATCTGAAGCCCGTGCAAACGGTCGGCTCGACGGCTTCATTCAAGTTAAACAAGCGGCTCCCGTTTTCACAAATAACTCTAGACAACATTTAGTCTAAAATTCCATCGGAAATTTGACCCAGACTGTATCAAGAAAACCAGTTTTTCAACGTCGCACGTTTCTGTTTACCTAAACCACATGTAGGACAACGGCATGGCGTGGAATGTGAACATCACAACTCCTGTTACAAGGGGAGTTGTGATGTTCACACAGCTCCACCCTGATGCTGCATTCCTCGCATGGTGCTACACCCCTGTTGTAGCCCCTTAAAGGGGTTTCTCTGAAATACAGCTTATCTGATCTTGATCTGCCATCTCTTTAAATTGCACCAGTAAAAACTGCCCCCCCCCCCCCCCCCAGCCAATAACCCTGGTGGGACCGTGTGCGGGAGGCCAGGTCAGGTGGGACTGACCCAATCTTACTAGGCTCCATGACATCCCACGAAACAAAAGACAAATATGCCAACTCTAAAATGATACGGTTCATTGAACTCCAAGAGGAGCGACTTGTCTAATTCGGTGTAACTTTAATTTTCCACCACTTCCAACTCAACTCCGCGGTCCATCATGTTTTACTTTAATCTTTCTGCTATTTTTATCCATTAAATAACATCTGAGAAGATGTGCTTCTTATGTCTATGAAAACAAGGCAGCTTCTAGTTCCTAGAGTCTCCCAACAACCCTATTGTTGTTCTTTTCAGCAGCGTTAATAGTCGTAAAGTGACAGTTGTTTCCATTTTAGTGCTGACATTCTTCAAATACCAGAGACAGAGGCAGGCAAGGAAGCAAACTCGTACTTAAAAGTTATTTTAAAAGGTGCTTGTCCGTGTATTTCCCCGTCCCCTTGGCACATCTGGCTCTTGTTACGGCCCCCGTGACCCGAGCCTGGCTCTGCTCCATCCCAGCCCCCCCCAGTCCTCAGTGGGAGAGCAGAGTAATGACCGCTGCTGCGGCAGCTCCCAGGACCGCTGGCAACATGGCTGCTGGCTTCCTTTGTTCCAAGCTGGAGATGGCCTCCTGTGGACCAGACATCTTTATATTCCTCTGGACAACAAGTGAGAGCAGAGGCCGGACATTTATACCATTACCAGGTTCTGCCTCATTTATGCGCCCGTCTGCTCGTTGCCAGTCACGACAAACACCTGATGAATCAATTAATGGCGCCCCATCAACATTAACAGCCAGAGTTTATCAACAGTCTTCGTTCTTCTCCATCCACTCGGTCTTTTTACATTTCCCATGCATGTTACGTGCTTGCGTTC
Organism: Takifugu rubripes; assembly: GCF_901000725.2. Classification (NCBI taxonomy): domain Eukaryota; kingdom Metazoa; phylum Chordata; class Actinopteri; order Tetraodontiformes; family Tetraodontidae; genus Takifugu; species Takifugu rubripes. Next base: position 20,052,384 of record NC_042297.1, on the reverse strand, counting down.
TAAACTTTACTCACTTCGGCCACTGCATAAATCGGAGTGCACAGAATCTGAAACGGGCACTTTTTCCACCACCTCGGGCAAGGTTCCAAACGAGTTGAGACAATATGCACCCTGTTGCCTACCACTGCCTAATTACTCCATTTGCTCACTCTGTCAAACACTCAAACGGACGTCCAGGAGTGACGACTTAACAAAACGAGTCTCGTTAATAACCATCTCGTTAAACCTGAGTGTAAAATTGGATCCGACTCACTGAACTCAAAGCAAAACGTCTTGATTTTGAAGTCCTGAATGCGTGGTATCTGCGTGGCGCTGCGCTCCATTTGCCTCTCCGACGTCTACTTTCAACAATGTCCTGACTCTAAAAAGCAGCAGCCTGTCTCAAACCAGTTTCCTGAAATATCCCACATTGCTGGCAAGCCCGAAAAGGTGAAGTGAGCATCATCGTTCCGTCCTGTTGGCGCCGGTGTGTAAATATCGACCGCCGTCATTAACTCATTACTCTGGAGTCTTTCCTGCCACAGACGAGACTCGTTCAAACTGCCAGCAGGATTAAACGGCTGCACTAAACACAGACATGGATTAAACAGCGTGACCGTGCACGTGAATAGAGGGGTTAAATGTGACCACGTACTGTGGGAAAGGTGTTTCAGGTGGTGTGGCAGCACGAGATAAGCTGCTCCAAAGAGCGAGCTCAAGCAGATTAATGTGATTTTTTTTATTTTATTTTACATTTTAAATCAAATATGTGTGTTGAGAAAATATTGGTCTTGAATTATGTGAAGTCAGGTCCCCAAAATCAAAGTTTAGCCAGCCTAATTCAGTCTCCTGCAGATATATTCCCTCCGGTCCTCGAGGGCTGCGGTCCAGCCAGGATTTCTGTCCCACCAGGTAGGCGACGCGTTCCCCTGGGATCCCGTCAAGGACCGGGTCCGGACAGCTCTGCTCTGAACCGAGAGGGGTGAACTGAAGCGCCTGCTGTAAACCAGTACCATTGTTTGCCAACTTGTTTCGCAACTTTTGGTGTAGGAGTGAGTCTAGAGTGACTCAGTGAAGCCGTCCACTCCTTCACGGTTCCACTTTATCGGGATCCAACAACCTTCCATCAAGATTTAGCAGACGGTTCTTCCAGGATCAGCTGGTTTACCGTAGTTTGTCATCTACAGACACGTCCGCAGCTCATGATGTAAAAATTTAGAGAAAGAAAGAAAGAGCGAGCCGAGATGAAGGGAAGCACGAGTTAAAGGGAGGCTGGGAGCAGCACAAAGACCGAACGCACAGCAGCAACCAGCCGTGGGGATTTGAGAGGCGAAACATTCCAAACAAGGCCCCCAATCAACGGTGTTTTTGCAGTGTTTTCATTACTGCACTTGAAAGTAGGACCGTCTCTACAGGGACACGCTGCACTGGCTCCACAGTGGACGTCCCGACGTCTGTCAAAGCCATCGGCTCACACGGCCGCCGAAGGAGGCTGGAGCCGCCGAAGGAGGCTGGAGCCGCCGAAGGAGGCTGGAGCCGCTGAAGAGCGCCGCATCAAAGATGTATGAAGACGCGGCTCAAGTAAAACGGCTTACAAAACACGCTTCAACATAATCAAATATTTACCGCACACAATCTATACAGTGTATCCGCACAACGTATGTGAATGAAGGAGCCGAGAGGCCCTCGGGAGGGGGGCACATCAGCATGGATGAATAGAAAGATTCTGGTTCAACAGATTTAGTTCCCATTCAGGTCTGGGCGAAGTGTAAACTGCACATAGAAGTAACACGGAGGGAAATGTATAAATATTGCAGTACTGTTCTTAAGGCTGCTGAGGGGGATTATGAGAATAAAGGAAGTGTTTTGTTTCTCAATAATAAATTCATGCCTGATCCTAAGGCTGCCTATGCGTATCCATTCCACCACCCATATCATCTCTGATGTATTATACCTTCTATATTAGAATTCATTTCTTTTCGCCGCGTTTTCATCTGCAAATATTAGTCGATTCACAACAAAAATAATTGCTTTTTTCAAAATTAATGAAGTCATGAAAGGTTATTTGAATTTTTCATGTGGGTGTGCTTGCTAGCGTTTAAAATAAAAAAATCCCTGAAGCTTTTTTCTTATCTTTGTGGCATTTGAGCTTAAAAAAGAGTCTGCTGCAGAGAGAAGCTCCACCAATCTGGGCTCCATCTGTAATGAGGCGACACCGAGACCCGACGCATCTTGTTTCTGTTGGCGTGTCTGGATGCAAACCACCGTGAGACAGGAGCACCTATGCATCATTGTCCAAGTCGTGCATCCAAAGTGTTTTCTGAACTGAAATCTCCCATCGTCACTGGGCCAATGATAGCGGAGAAAATGGTTTTCCAACAAATGCCCCCATTTCCTGACAGTTAATTGGCTTAATCCCCAGAGATTAATTAAAGATTCCATACATCTAATGACTGATGCTGCAGTAAAATCCATGATGAAACTGACATATCTGATGCGGGTGTGATGCCACGATGTTAGCATATGTATCAGGCGTCTGTATTATAATAACTAATATTTAAGAATTCAATAACAGCAAAAGTGAAGTGTAAATTAGCATCACATGATGATTTTAGGGTACTCCTCACAGGGAGATTTAATTTGCAGTAGCCTTGAAAATATACAAAAAAAAAAAAAAAAAAAAATCAACCAATCGTGGACAGAGAAGATTAGAAGCCGCCAACACTTCTTCAAATACTGAGAAGTCTCTGGGCCGGATTAAAGCTGAAGCTAGCACTCACTTCCTTGGTCACAAGCTCCTCATGGAGAGTCGTTTCATTGCTCTCGCACAGATCTTAACAAGCCCTCCTTTTGCTCTTTAATGTGGCGCTAAAGAGAATATTAAAACGGCTTCATAAAAGAGTGGAACTTGGATGGCAGACCCAGATCAGGGGGTGCAGCCGGGCCACCTCCCTCACATGTAATGAAGCCAGTTACAGGCGCAGATGCAGGAACAGCTGGTTTATTAACGACAGCGAGTGTTCAAGGCAGGAAGTGACACGTTTCTTGGAACTATTTTATGGTGAAGAGTACTAAAGAAGTGATTCATCAATTTCCTATCAACCTTTTGTAACACCTCTCATTTCACATCTGAAGACGAGAAATTCCTCATATTTTTGACAAACTTTGCACAAAACAAATAGCAATAATGTTAAACATGCAGCCCTGCAAGGTTAAAGAGACAGAGCCACATCCTGAGTAAAGGAACTTAAAGGATCTTCGTAGAAGAGCTGAGAGCCTAAAGCCACAGACGGAAAGACACAATGCTTCAAAACAGCAGTGACCTAAAAATAAAAAGGAACCTTTCAAGCCTTTTCCCAGCGGCGGAGTGCTGCAGATCAAATGGAAAAAAAAAAAAAAGAGGCTGATTTATGGTAGGAACTGTTACAGTTTTTAAATGAAGACTTTAATAATGTGTCCATTTGATCAGTGTCACAGATTACACGAATGATTTGTAGGGTCGACAATATTTCATCCCTCATTATCAAAGCATTTCTTTTTTTAGGAACAGCAATCACTCTGATCCCCTTTCACTATTCCCAATTCAAGACTCGGAATACTGAGGAGGAACAAATGAATCGGACATTAATTATAAGGTCGAACAAGGTTCCTTCAGCTCACTAGAATGTTGAAGGCATGTTAAGGTTACAGGGTGTGGATGCACCAGAAATGTCACCAAGGCTGTAAAACCTGCTGAGGTGCTGCTTTTACTCATTCCAGCAGCCGGATGAACCAGCGGGGCTCAACCTCAGCCACACTACGCTAACACAAATACAGCACAAACCAAAACGTTCCGTAATTAATATTCTGACCTTCTAAATCTTCAAATCTCACGATCAGATGGAGCACAGATGGACTCACTTCCTACCTTCTCGGAACAAAATAAACACATTCTAATATGAATATGCATGGGCTGTTTTAAATGTCGAAAACAGCTTTTCCTCCCCTTGTTCCTTTTTTCGGTGACTTATCTGGTTGATAAACGCTCACATTGGGCTCTGGATTATTGAGTCACAAGGCTCCGTCTCCGGGTCACAACGGGTTTATCTGATCCCCTTTTTGAGCAGGTTATTACAGAATACCTGTACATGGCACCAATCACAAACATCTGGTGCTGCTTAAGACCATGTTTTACAACTAAAAGGACCCCAGCGCCTCGCGTTCATTCATCCATCATCATTAGTGTGACTGCTTGATTAGATAATGTTTTCCCTAAATGCTAAATGTCAGAACCAGATCATTAAGTTAGTTCCTGTCAATCTTTCCTCCTGGGCGCATCAATCGCTTGTTTTTGAGGCCCGTTTCCACAGATGTGCGCACACACTCTGGCCATAGCTAGTTTAAAGATTTAAAGATTACTCGTTAGTGTGCGTGCTGTGATTCAGGACTCTAATACCCCTCTGGGTCATCGCCACGAAACGCAGGATGCAAAATCACCTTTTCAACAGGTACAAATGTACTTTACTGCAATATCTACATTTATTTCTTTACTAAAACATAAAAAAGGTCAAAGCTCACTGCAGAGGCAATTAATTGTGTCTCCTGAAAGTCTGTTCCCCCCCCCGACACACACACCTGGACAGCCAGTCTGCTTTCACTTGACTTTAGTGGACGGACTAGTAGAAGGAACCGTTTTGACCACAGCCACACACTAGAACTCAGACTATTAATGCTTTTTAACCTCCAGATTAGTCCCTCGTCTGCTGACCAAGAGGCCTAAAAGCTACAGCTCCACTGAAGCAGCGCTTTCCTCCACCAACGTCCTGAGATGGGGGGGGGGGGATTCTTAAATGTTGCAGAGCAAAACCAGAGAGAAACATGAGAACAGCACAGGGAAAATATTTATCTGGAGCATCACCCAACTACTTCATGCATGGTAGAAGGATGGAAACGTATTTTAGGTCAATTCAACACCTACAGATTTATGATTTTTCATTTGGGCTCGAGACAAAAAGGCAGATGATTGTAGATCCTTCAGATACAGGCAGACAGCGACGGTATCCGTAGCAATCTGATACACACACTGCAAGATGTAACGTTCTGCTAGGAGACCGTTTGAGTGCAAGCAATTACAATTTTGGCCTTGAGTTTTAGGGGAAAAAAAAAAAAAACACAATATCTGTATTTGTTGATCCTGTTGTATTAATCTTCAAATATTCTAGTGATTTTCACAGAGGTAAATAATGTGCTGGGTGTTGTGTACAAGACTTATTTCATAATCCAGGTCATGCAGGTTTCACCATCCAAAACAGATCAATTAAATATTTCATCACTGCTCTCATGTTATCTCCACGCTGCTCACACACACCACACAAAGTGTTTCCCCCTTACTGAACATGCGTTTGCCTAACAATAGTTCCTCAGCTGGTCAATATCTTCTACCTCTAGAGATCAAGCTGTTAAAGCAGCGCTACAGCACAGTTGTGTGTGGTGTTGACAACAGCTACACAACACTGACGAGGGAATTATTATTAGTCAGTGGAATACGCAGCAGCTTCTTCAGTTTAATGTGTTTAAATATGTGGCGGCCACGTCACAGTAGCACACAAAAGAAAAGAGAATAAGCAAAACCTTTGATCTAACCTAACCTTTAGTCTTTGATGTATGAAAGGCACATTTTCTATAACTGCAGGAACATTCTTGAGTTTAAAACACGCCTGGGTTTATTTTTTTACTATTAAAATCACCCGTTTCACATTAAAACTCCTGGGTCGAGCAGGATGTAACTAAATAAGCAAATAAGCGTAGAACTTACATGTCCATTATTGATGAACCCATGTTTGGTGGCAACTTGGTCGGCGACCTCCGGCCCTCCGGGTATGTGGACAGCCCACGTGTTTGTGTAGAGCTTTTGTCCCACCACTGGTCCCAGCCCAGAAAACAGCAAGACCAGCAGAGGCCCAAGTAGGAGCTCCGGGAGCCTGAGCTTGTGGCCAGAAGCCATGAGTTTCTCCTAGTGCGGCGCAGTCTCCGAGCACGGCGCCTCTCTTACAGGCCGGGGCTGCCCACGGTGCATGCAGGTGCACGGAGAGACAAAGAGAGGGGACGTCACAGCTCACCTGGCGGGGACACAAAAGAACACAGCAGGTGAATACATATCCACAAAAAGAGCCCCGGAGGCTATAAAAAGGTAATAAAAACCACACACGCTTCAGATAATATCAGGGAGGCAAAGACACCTGTTCCACGTCTCAGGATTTGCCCCCTAATAGGGAACAGAAGCCGGAGCTGCCGAACCCTGAGAAGTCAAACAACCTGACGCAGACCTGACCAGAGCGGTTAAATAGACCAGGTGAACCCCAGCCGGGAGGACGCCGGCATCTGATAATCCCGCAGCGCGAGGCCAGGAAGAGCGCTTCCAGTTGAGGTCGGACCCAGAGCAGCAGGTTTTGGCATTTACGCTCTCTTGGGGCTGCAAAGGAAAAATGGTCGGGTGTAGATCACTGGAGGAATGCGGTTGGAAAGCTAGACTACACCCTGGATGCTCCAGGATTATAGCAGAGCCTCACTATGAGGTAAATAAGCCACTGGTGGGCGGAGCTTAAACACCCCTGGCAGCAGCGGCGGCTGCTGGACGGCTGCGCCCGAGACTGGGACGTTCACACGCCAAGCATCCAAGACGTCCAACAGCAGCTCTGTCTGCCATCATCAGGCGCCTTCCCAACAAGCAATTAATAACAGGACAGGTGATACAGAGCTAACGAGAGAGGAAATGCTGAGTGGAAAAAGATGGAGGACGTGAACAGAGGCAGAAGAGCTCGGACGGGGGTGGAACTACTGCCTTCGCCGGGACAATCGCCCTCTAAACTGTTTCTGAGCCAGACCAGTCAGCTGAGCATTTACCGTTCAGGCCATTATCACGAGAAATTACGGCAGAACAGCTGACTGGGCTGTGGCCGGTACAGTCACTGTTGCACTCATGCAACAAGCGCGGCTTTATATTATTCTACAGCAGCTAATAAAACAACCGCTCTTATTTCATACTGCTAAAGGGATGTACTGGAAATACACTGGAGCACATTATTCCACTAACTGGACCTCAAGACGGACATCCGCTTTATCCTCGTTACCTCTGAAAGCTGAAATGTGCCTCGTTTATTGAGCGCTGTGTTTATTTCTCGTCCTAATGTTCACGGAACAAACACGAACAATTTGACGGAGGTTTGTCACAGGGTTAAGACTTTGTTTGGTGTGTGCGCTAATCTACAGGTGGCTGCACCTTTGGGGATCAGGTGGCTTACAGGTCAGAACAGCCACGACTTTATCCGACGGGCAGCTAATCCATTCCAGGCGTTCCAACACGCGATTATTTACTGAGACATTATTAAAAAACAGGGACAGCAGCTGAACTTCTAAACAGGGCCGTCGTTTGTAAAGCGGCAGCACGTCAAGCGTCTTAAGGAAAACGGTTCATAAATCTGGGTTCAGTCACCTCCAAATCCCTCGACTGCCTTTTTAATTCCCTCAACCTGCCAAATTAAGCCTATTTTACAAACGCATAAATGCCAGGCTAAATCACGCGCAAGGATGCACACCCAATATTAATTACATGCTCACTTTCTGAGGCCTTCAGAATAATTAAATATACCCGATAAAAGAAAACAAGCTAAAGTAAATAGAAGAGAGCTCACCCGGGCTGGTGCTGCGTCTGCCGATGCAGGCAAAGAGTTTCAACATGTGTTTGACTTTCAGAGAGACGCTGACTTTTAAGAGCGGCTGATGCTGACGTCGGAGCGTTTGACTCATGTCAGAGGGAAAACCCACAAATGAGTGACCCCCCGCCCCCCCCCTCGCTGTTTTAAAGAGACAAAGGGAAGCCAAACGTGACGCCGTGAGCGGCCCCTTGTTGCCACGGTAAACGCCACCATATGTCACGCAGCGATAAGAGGTTAGGCGATGAAAAAAAAAAAGAGGGTTGATCGTCAAGTGTCATTAAACCTGAAGGATAACACCAGCTGTATTACCCAGCCCAGTCTGTTTACACTTTATTAGTTGAGCTTTCACATTTTCATTATACAGAAATAAAAGCAGAGTCATTTCCTGTCCAACAGCCTCTTTTACCTCTGGCGCTCATTAAATTCCCGTCTCAGTACAGGATGGTTTAAAAGAGTCACTGATTAAAAGGTGTGTTTCTGTGATACACTACAGACGGAGAATAATTAAATAGGCCATGAGAACAAAAGCCACGACGGAGCAGCTGCAGAGTTCTTCACCAACTCACCAGTGGAATCACAAATGTTTAGGGTTCACGAATCCGCCCTCATGGAAAATATGCTCCCGTTGGAATCATGGCAGTAACGCATCCACGTCCTCTAAATCCCATCGCTACAACCTTCGATGCCAAAGGCGTCAGATATCTATAATAACTACACCGTCTTCCCCATAAAGACACCAAACACGTGCACGTTTGCACCGACAAACAAGCCAGCGTTTAACCAGCGTCCTCCACCATGAGCAGTTTATACATTTAAATAATTGGTTAATGAAGTGACCTGCTGTTGCCCCAATTAGTTGCCATGCTCATCCCAGGACATTTGGTTAAATGGTTTTGCTCGGCCATGGTTAAGTGTCTGAATACATGAATAGGAGACTTTGGGTTTTCCTGCAGGGCAAAAAACAAACATGTGCGTGAATTACATGGAGAAATTTCCATATTTTGGGGTGGGGGGGGTAATAATGAGTACAGGACAGACATTCTACTGCAGGCGGGACGCCTCCAGTGGTCTGAAACCCATTTATTTGTACATGATAACAGAACTGACCCTGATTTGCATGGAGACGTGCACGCAGAGCCCAGATGGCAGGGAGGCCCAAACACTCCGATTAGAACCACATCAGCACTTGTGCAGCTTAATAATTAGTGCTGTGCTCACATGGTAAAGTTCGAACCCAAAAGGAATGCCACGGTGCTGGGACGTTCTAGGGATTTGCACCTCCAATAAAGGGAACAGGGAACTCTCTGGAAGCTGCAGAACTTTACGGTCGCGCTTCAGGAACGAGCACAGAAACTTTTTGTTCCCCGGGCCTGCGGGTTCTTTTATGCTGGAGCAGAAGCTAAGAGGTTTAAGTCCGTCAGCTGATACGAAACCACTCACCTCCGTCGAGTCGGTCACAACAACTCGGAGCCATAATTTGTCACGATGGGTCGGGCCGAGTCGATCCGCGGAGGCTCCCCGAGCTTGACAAATATGTCTGAAAGTGTCGGCGGCGATCCTCGCAAACTTGACACCGCTGGAGGCTGACCTGCTCCGTCCCACAGGTGCCTCCCTCTTTCCTGCCTCTCTCCCGGAGCCTACAGAAACATTTCTAGCGTCCACGTCTGACCAACTCTTTAGGCGGAGACCGACACCGAGGACCAGGGCTTCTCGCAAGGGGAGACCGCAGGAATCGGACGCGGCGCATTCGACGTCACCTCGGCGTGTGTGCGAGCGAGACCCCGCTCGGGAGGAGAACCCCCCCCGGATTGACAGGCACCGAGAACGACGAGCCGACACGTCGCGCTGGACCGCGCCGGAGCCCCGGTGGGGAGCGTCGCCCACCACGCAGCCAGAACAAGTAGAGAAAAAAAAAGACAGTAAAGTTAAAAGCGGCTCAACTTACCAGCTTCCTGTTACATCCTGCTCGACCAAGCGTGTTGTTGTCGCTCACCGCGGGGTTAGAACCGACGACAGCACGGCCAGGCGCCTGAAAATTTGATGTAGGGGAATTGCTGGATATAAATAGTCATGATACCCCTCTGGTGTACCGCTGAGTGGTCCGTACAAGCCCCAGGAAATACGTCACAGCCGTGGACGAGGTGGGCAGGCTAGAGCCACGCCTCCTCCCAGCGCAGCGGCGCCACTGGAGCGCCACCTACCGGCCCCCCGCGGCACGACACCAGCAGCAAACATATAATTATGAGCGTCTGCCAACAAAACGTCATCTTGATCGAAACCATTGCTGCCTAATGCACAGACACATTAGTTGACCATATTTCCGCGGCCGACATCAATCTGTTTTGAGGTCCTCGGCCAAAAGTTTGGACCCTGGACCATATATTACCTCTGACATGTAAACCAGAGTTACCTCCAAAGCCAGCTTTCCTGATGCTACTGAAACGGCTGAATCTCTCTTTCTGGGAGGCATCGTTGGAGAGAATGCTGGCTAAATCACTAGTAAAGCTGCTTCTACTCTTCTCCACCCTGGCCACCCAAAGGGTGGGGTGGGGTGTTCAATAAGCATTCACATGTATTCCTCATTCATGCCCTCCATCTCCCCCAAAACTCATTTCCGGCAAGTCTGTCCTGCAAACTCATAAAATATTCACCAAAGTGTCATTTATGATTGTTTGTTTAGCAGAAAAGGGAAGAAATATTGGAATTCTAGCCATTCCTCCTACATTCTAATGAAATTTTCTACAGTTTTTTTTTCAGCAGGAAAGCAAATTCTGGTTTATTATTACTTTTTATCAACACGACTTACAGGGAAACACAATAAAATATCAGCTACATATATGCAGGTGGATTTTTCTTTTAATTTTCTATCACAGAAAACAAACTGAGCAGTCTCAGTTTTGACTAGAGGCGCTATTCCAGTGGAAAAACACTCATAAATATATAAGTGAGTTTTATTGAGTGAAACATACAACCGTAAAAGACAAAATTTGTGAGTATATTTGAGAGAAAATATCCAGACCAGTGGAGGACATCATTTATATCAATTGATTACAACCAGTATTTTAGAATAATATCAGATTATCTTTAAATTGAGTTTATAAATCACATTCTATAAATGTTTCTATTCCACACACCACAACGCTCCTGAAAACCGCTTGTTTTATACGTCACACTACACCTAGTTCTATTCTTATATCGCTCATATACCGACATTCAGGGGGAGCAGAACAGATGCAAATATTTACTAAAGTACAAATACGACATTACCAGAGGAGATTAACTTGTTTCCGGGCTTCTAAACCATGTGCCATAGACAGAGGCACACGGCCAGTGAATGCACAGGGAAACATTCTGCAATCAGCAGAGCAGCAGCCGAGTTCCTCCCTGGAGGGGTTGGGGGGGGGGGGGCAGACAAGAGTGTGTTTACTTGAACACTGCACATGAAAAGCACAACTTCAAATGAAAAACATTCCCCTTTCCCCCCAGTATATGTTGCATATGAACACAGGGAAGGATGCTGGTTGCAGCGTTAAGGGAGCAGATTTTTAGTGGGCACACCTCTGAGCTCCAGCAGGACGTCTCCCTCATATCTGGCTCGCTGGACGGCCACTTTCTGTTCAGCGTCCAGCTCTGCCCACTGCTCCTCGGTGACCGCCCACGCCTGCTCCACGCTAAACCACGATAGCTGCAAGGCACTAAAAACCACCTGTCACCGCATAATGCATTACACAATAGAGATGAGTTACAACAGAGGAAATAATCACGTTGTTTTATTACACCTTTGATGCCTATTTGCATGTTTATTATAAAGTGTTTGGAAATAAATGAACTAATAGGCACACCTAGTATCCAACAATGGAAAATGCTCCTGAAATATCAATAATAGTGTTGTAAATGTCTCAGTAAGCCCTGTTATTGTGGCAATAAAACAACACTAAGACTGAAACCATTAAATGAAACTCAGCCATTACAACATATTTTTATGTGTTTCCATTTCTTCTGACGCTAAGCAGATGCTAATATGTATAAAAAATGTATAACTGAAGAATGAATTAATGAATAGCACAACCGGAAGGACTGACTCACTGCCATCTTTTTCGGTGTCATCAGAGCCAGGGCTTCAGGAACGATCCCCTCCAGCTGTTCTTGCACCAGAGCCGACAGAACCAAATCCTCCAGGCCCCCTGGGCCAGACACAAGGACATTATTACTACTTCCCCAAACTCAAAAACCCTCCCCCTCTTTTTAATCGAACACGCGAATAAACCTCACAGCTTCGAGGATACCGTGTTTTTCTGTACCTGCCAGCGTCCCAATTTCAGTGAAAGCTTCTGGTCCCCAAGTGCTGACTGGACCAAAGGCCTCGGGTCTGAACAAACAGCTCGTGATTGCCTCCATCTGGTGTTCTGTGCAGGGCAGCGAGGTTTCCCGCAGGAAGGGCACCGCCATGCTGCCGTTTCAGGGGGGAAAAAGGAAAAGCCTAAATCTTCTGCAACGTTAAAGTCCTGCAGTTGTGCAGAGCAACAACAACTGTTGAAAAAACCCCTGAAACTACAGAGAAACAACAAGAAAATGAGGCAAACGCAGCTGTTTGTCCGACCTGAGGTTGTGGGCGCTCAGTCTTCTAATCTCGGAGGGATACAGACCGCAGATCAGACGGCCAAATGTTGCCAGATCAACAGCTGTTAATTGTTCCACTTTCAGCTTGCGTTTCCGCAGCACGCCAGAAACCACTGCTCTCATCTGGGAGAGGAAACACGAACGTGCGCTGACTGATGCTCGTCTGCAGGACGTCGCCATTGAAATCGCACCTTTCTGAGGCTCCAGTCCGTCAGGGTCCCCAGGTGTGCCAACACTGCCGGGTTAGTGGAGCTGATGTCGTGAAGCTCTCGTTCGCTCATCTCTGTCACCAGAGAGCCCAGGGACAACAGCTGGTCGGCCCTCAGCTGCCTCACGGGACCGAAGGCCTGGAATAACCACAGAAGCAGAACGACATCCTGACTTTGCAATCAAAGAAATATTTTTACAGCAATCCATGAAGATGCCCGCATGAAACGTGGGCGTCGAGGCAAAGACGAAGTGCTCCGGGGCTCATGGTAGGGAGCCCTCCACTGACCTGCCTGAGTTTTACCCACAATGCTCGGCGCTGCTCAGCGCTCAGCGACGCGTCTTGAGCAAACACCTCCACGCACTGCTTCAGATCGTCCTGGGACATGCGGCTGAGCTGCGCGGATGTCCAAGCAGAAGGAAACGTCCCTCTGATGTCAGCACAGCTCGGCACCGGCGCTGCCCACACACACCACAAAGGGAAGAGACAAACTGAACACAGAGAGGAGACACACAACTAGACAACACTGGAGGTCACATCGGACCTCTGGCCCTCCTGCTCGGAGCGTTGACGATCCCTCGAAGGAGGCTCTGAGTCTGCTGCCTCAGAAGCTGCTGGTCCACACACTGATTGACACAAGCCTTGCCCACCCCGCCGTCCTCCCACTGCCTCTGTCCCAACAGCACCAGCTCCACCGTGTCCTTATTCAGCACCATCTGCCCAGAAGAAAACAGCACGGACGAGCGCTTCAAATGCAACCAAACCGATATTATATGCTGCATATTTTGATGCGTACCAGTGGGATGGAGTCAATGTGCTTGGTTGAGAGAGACAGCACCAGCCTGCCCAAATGTTCCACATCCCCAACCTGCCATTTAGAGGGCTCCCTGGAGAGTAAGTGCAATAGCGATAGCATCGGTGCAATCAAGGGCTGTTCATGACCTTTCATTCATGTTGGTTCTGGTTTCGGGGCCTGATCATTTGGTGTTGAGCGTCACGTGGCTGAGGACGTCCGCATGGAGCTACTTTTGACTTTTATTTAGATGAAAGTGCCAACAAACATTCAAGAACATAAGAAAATATTTTTTTTTTCTTTTTTTATTCCACTGTAGATGTAGAGAAGATTTTTAACGAAAGTTTAAAGACTGAAATTTGCATCTTCTCTGTGTGTCTGTAGGGATTCCTGCAGCTTCTTCCGTGCAAGTCGAGTACGTTTTTTGATGACTAAGCTAATTAGATACTATAAATTGCCCAGAAGTATAAATATTAATGTACCAGGACAGAAGCTTTTGCGGAGCCAATCAACTAATTGAAACTGAACTTATTTACTCAACATAGTTACGTAAAAATAGTGTTTTTCTCCAGCCAATTGTGTTCTTTTACCCGAGCAGGTCCTTATGAGTCAGTAAGGAAGTGATGCCTCTCAGAGCTTCTTTAGGTAGGCAGAAACTTCTCATCTCCTCCAGCCGCAGAGCCAGAGCTCCTCTGTCCACCAGAGCTAAGCTGCCCTGGTCCAAGAAAGGCAACAGAGGTCCCAGGGCATCCAGAGCAGGGCCATCTATCTGCCCCTCAGCTTGAGAAGAGCCCTGCGGAGCAGCAGATACGTATAAGCAGGGGGATTGGGATTAAAGAGATTTCACACCAGTTTCATTTCAGTTCTGTAACAATCTGGGGAGAAGATAAAGCAGATATGAATCACACAGTTATCTAAAATTCCTTCATTCTTTCAGTTCTCTGTTCTCTGCGGCGAAAATATCAACTCCAGTGCACAAAATAGCATTAAACCCTGTACCAACCAGTCTGGTAATGACTTTCTCTGCTAAATTTGTCTGCTTGTAACGTGGAAGTTTGAGGAAATCAGTGAGGTGCGTCTGAATGTGGTCCAGAATGGCACTGAAGGACGAGTTGGACAGGTCCTCCAACATCGTCACGCTGTAAAAGAAGAAGAGGCGTAAATGTTGTCGTCGTATCACTCTTAATATAGCGTGAAGCCAAAGCTACTTACGGTAAAGTCGCAGCAAAGCCAGGGCTCAGAAGGCTGAGGTCAATTTCTGAGTGTTTCTTCAATTCATCAATGATGCATTTTCGCTGGTGAGACAGCCAAAACGCGTCTGAACTTCATAAGCTCTTTTTATTTGCTTCAGAGAATCAGAGTGGTGCTGAAGTATTCATCTCTCACCAGAGCGGGCCTCCTGGATCCAGGCAGCTCAGTAACAAACTGAAGCAGCGCCGCAAAATCTGTCTCGTTGGACCGAAGATTCAGGAACTCACAACTCATTCCACCGGCTATATGACCCAGATCCCTGTGAAAAAAAGGTTCTCCTTTAAAAGTTCCTGTGATCCTTTTGGTTTCCTCTTAAATTTTTATATCCAGAGGTCTGGTTCAAATCAACCAACCTCACTGTCCTACTGGTGATATTTTCAGATTTGTGGATCATTCTGAACAAAAGCTGAGCCTGTTTATAGAAACAAGCAACAACAAGACAAACAGCCATTATTTATATATATTTCTGTATTTCCTACAGTTCATCTCCACACACAGATGCTATCATAATCTAATTATTTGCTTCAGAAAAACACATTTCCAATGATTGATGACATCTTTTACTCATGTTTGGCATCACACAGGTAACCACAGATATGTTCAAAAGCAATTACAGCATCCTTTTTGCAGCAACGTCACTTTCAGTTTAAAAACAGAAACCAGATGTGGCAGTTTTATTACCTATGATTTAGGCTCTCCAATTCCTTATACAACTGACTTTTAATAGAATCATTTCTCTGAAAGGTAATAGATCCACATATATTCTTGTATTATGTCATATATTTCAGCATAGTTAATTACCGAAAATTGATTTTGTGCTGCGAGGCCAAGATGTGGAGTGAAACTCACACTTGGCTGTGACTAAAATCCCTTTAAGCTGCAGCTGCTATTATTAATTTATGCTACGCTCAGCCGCACCATTGTAGCACTTCTAAGCTAATTAGTTTGATGGTGGCGGATGCATATGAAGTACTAATATCCTTAAAGGCTCATGTGAAGCATAACCAACGAGCCGCAGACTAATGGGAGTGAAATCTGAAGCTTGTAACAGATTATTCTTTACAGAACACTCCACCATCTGTTTTCAGGTGAATGCTACTTCAAACAGCATGAAGGTAAAGGTAAAGTACACACACCTGCTGTGGTGACCAGAGTATGTTTCCAATCAGTCTTATCTTCCCCAGCATTGTTTCCCCATCAAGGATCTCTGTCAGTGTCTTCAGAGGCACAAATGGTAGCAGACACTTTACCTCCTGAGTGATGTTCTGCAGGTTCCTGTGGAGAACCTGCTGACGTACAACAGAAATGTCAGGCAGGTCTATCTCATCTGGTGGTCTAATGAAATCAGGGAGAGCATTCATCCATTTACTGTCATCAGAATTTTTAGATTGTAACCCAAAAGGAAAGGCAAATTATGATAAAATGAGGATGATTGGAAGGTTGGAGAAAAAAAAGAGAAAGTTATATTTGATGCCTTGAACGCAGGAGGCATCACCTCCTGTGTTGCATCGAATAACCAGGATCTCTGACCAGGCTTAAGATCAGTTATCAGTGTTCTCCAGCACTGGCAGAGGGCATCTTCACTGATCCCAGACCAGTGGAGGTCTGCGATCACATCAGGGGACAGGCCAGAGTGCAACGGCATCAGTTTGCACAGTTTTTCCACAGTGAGCTGAGAGGAGAGAAACTGCCATCAGGTTTATGGAAATGGAGGGAAAAGGTTTGAGAAAATGTGTACTTACGTTGGTTTCTTTAGATATCTTGGATAGAATTTGGAAAGCCTGAACACAATTTTCAAAATGACAAGCCGAGCAACGCAAACAAATATACTTGTTAAGAACTTTATAGGTTATAGGAGAGTAAACTTCTTCTTTTCTCTGTTAGAAACACTTGAGAGACAAACTCCCTGCTGACCTGTGCTGGTGAATATCTGCGTATTCCTGGCTGAGACAGAAGTTCGAGGAGCAGCTGCGATGGGAGCGAAAGCAAGAAAGGTGCCCCTAACTGAGGCAAGAGTCTGCTGAGAGCGGACAAATGCAGAGGCTCCATGGTGCTGAAGTTCTCAACAGTTGGTGCCAACCAAGAGTGCAGCTGTCAGAGAAACACAAGGCTGAGCAGCAGACAAATGGGTGAACGTGCTGATTCCCAGAAGTGTTGGTCAAGGTCCTGCTCACCCTGCCATTCTCACTTATGAAGCCCTCTGACGTGCAGCGAGCGAGCTGTGGCAACAGAGCAGCAGAGAGAGCTGCGTCCTGAAGGTATGAGCCCAGGTCCTGTGGCTCCAGGTAACATGCCAGAATTCCCATCCTGCAAAAAACAGGTTGAAATGGGACATGGTGGGAAACAGGAACACTTAAGATGATTAAAGCATGACATCAACACAACCTCTTATCATCAGAAGGACAAACTTTTTAGAAATGCAACGACCAAAACCGTGGCCATGAACCATTTTTATTACTTATTTCTGAGAAACGATGGCCAAAAGAATCAAAAACAACGGGTGTCAGTCCCACCTCAGTATATTATCTCTGGTGAGATTTGGGCTGTTGAACAGAGTCCGGATCACATGACGCCCCCTTACACCATCCAAACTAGTGTTGCCTAGAAACCCCACCAGAGGAGTGAGCTAAAGGGAGAAAAGTGATACCAGACCAATAAGTTACACTTTTAAATGTTTTTACGATCGGCGCTCATTTGACTAAATGACATCGAACCTGCTGTGATGTCAGTTGTTGAAAATGACTGACGGGGAGGTGAGGCAGCAGCGGGAGGATGGAAGTGAGGAAGTACGGTGGCCAGGTAGGGACATCACCCACCGCGCTGGACTGCAGGAGTCTTTTTACAAAGGCTTTTTTCTGCAGTAACTTCATCCCTGAGCTGTGGTCTCGGATTGCTGTCAACCTGGGGAGTAACAGGAAGGCACCGTGCAGTCCTCTAACCTTTTAAGGTTTTTAAAGATAACAATTCACGGGATCGGTAACTCACACACTGTCGTTGACGATCAGGGAAGCTGGGAAGCTCATGATGTCAGAGACAGACATGAAGGGAATGAACTGAGACAGATCTACGAACAGCTCTGGGGTCACTCGAGGGAACTTGTGGATGAAGGCAGCAGTCATTGTTTCCATGGCCTGCACCTCTTTTTGAGAGGCCTGACGAGCAGAACAAAAGCACATGATAAAACAGTCCGGTCCTCTTCAATAATGCAACACTTTGGCAAAGATTGAAATCAAACAGGAACAACAGAGGAGGGGGTAAAAGCACAAACAGTGGCCCTGAAGGTCGTAACCTTTACCCTACCCCTCACATGACCTGGTCTTTGTCAAAAATGACATTTTAAAACAGGCGGCATTTTAGAAATTGGATTATTGTTAAAATGTGTAAAGATTGCCCTATTCTTGCATTTTAATTTGTGATTTTACCAAGTGATAAACTCCAGCACCCCTTGACTCTGATGAGAAATAATAACCATGGATGGATGGATGGATGGATGATGCATGGATGGATGGATGGATGGATGGATGGATGGATGGATGGGTGGATGGATGGATGGATGATGCATGGATGGATGGATGGATGGATGGATGCATGGATGGATGGATGGATGGATGGATGGATGGATGGATGGATGAATGGATGAATGCATGGATGGATGGATGGATGGATGGATGGATGGATGGATGGATGGATGGATGGATGGATGAATGGATGAATGCATGGATGGATGGATGGATGGATGATGGATGGATGGATGGATGGATGGATGGGTGGATGGATGGATGGATGGATGGATGGATGGATGGATGGATGGATGCATGGATGGATGGATGGATGGATGGATGGATGGATGGATGGATGAATGCATGGATGGATGGATGGATGGATGATGGATGGATGGATGGATGGATGGATGGATGGATGGATGGGTGGATGGATGGATGAATGGATGAATGCATGGATGGATGGATGGATGGATGATGGATGGATGGATGGATGGATGGATGGGTGGATGGATGGATGGATGGATGGATGGATGGATGGATGGATGGATGGATGGATGGATGGATGCATGCATGCATGCATGGATGGATGGATGCGTGCATGGATGGATGGATGCATGCATGGATGGATGGATGCATGGATGGATGGATGGATGGATGGATGGATGGATGATGGATGGATGGATGGATGCACCGAGCACGAACCTGGCGCGTTTCCACGTGTAGCTGGTCCCAGCTCTGGTGCATATGTGAGAGGAACCTCTTCACAGCATCCTTTTCAGCAGACATCACAAGCGTACGGATGCTGTCCCCGGGCATCCGGAGGTATTCCTGTGGGTGGGGGCAAAACGATTGATCTCACACAAAGTTGATTAGGTTGATTTGCGACATTCCCAATGGGAACACTGGTCAGGCACCTGCAGAAGAACCTTGAGAGCAGAAGAGTTGTCATTCCGCTGGATGAGGTCCCACAAGATCGGCTGATGTGACAGAGGAGAGTGAGTTTCTGTTTGTGTGTGTGCCCGTGCGCATACGTGTGGTGTGTATTCTCACACTGAAGCAGCTCAGCAGGTCCTCTTTGACCGTGGCATTCTGCTCTCTGTGGAGGAAGACTCCTACAGTTTGAAGGATGCTCGTGGAGGCTTCTGGCTCCACTTTGGTCCAGGACGTGTTATCAACGAGACTAGAGAGGAGGATGGCCTGACCTAAACCCTGCCTTGCCTCATTTTCACCCTCGTCCAGACCCGACGACAGGCCCACCATGAAGTCCAGGACTCGCAGCACATATCCCAACACTACCAAAAAACCCTCACGCTCGCCTCCCTCCAACCCACAGACGCTGAGCTTGTGCACCGCCTCCACCAGCAGAGGAGCTGGATCCACACACAGCTGTGAGGTGTCAAACTCATAAGGTGCCGGGAGCATGTCAAAGAACCTCCGTAGGAAACAGTTCTTGTCTTCCAATTCTGCTTCCAGGTCAGCACAAAAGGCAGCAGCGTGAGGATGTGTTTCTAACAGCTGGCTGTAGAGTGTGGCGTTGAAACAGACATGCTCCCTCAGTCCATGTGTCTGTCCACAGCGTTCCAGCAGGGTGGCGTTGGTGAAATGATGCTCTCCCCACTTCCTGTACTGACAAGCCTCTTCAGCGGCACTAACGAGGGAGGTGTTCTTTACTTTGTAACAGTAAGCTGCGGCCCAGCTGTCCTCTGGCGCAGAATGGTGCGAATCAGGGGAGTCACGTCCACACAATGCTGAGATTAGGACAGAGCTGTTGGGCAGGAAGCAGTGCCTGAAAGTCTGAGCATTGAACAATCCATTCCCCAGATCAGCCAGGCAGTTCTTGTCCAGTCTTGGACTCTCCACGGTTTCTCTTGGCTGTTGCGTGCACAGGTCGTCTATGCTGGTCTGGTTAAATAGGTGGTAGTCCTTGGTCAGGATAGCCTGCACAATTTAAAAGTAGTACCATTAAACTGGAATAGAAGTGGAAAGCACAAACAACTCATTTTTTAACAGAAAACTGAGCAATTATGAATCATCTTCTTTTTAAATACGCTCCATGGAAAATCAGAGTTGTTTACCTGATTTGCTCTCTGCAGCCAGAACGAGGAGTTGGAGCATACCGTGTTGTTGAATTCATGAGCGAAGAACTCACTGCAGACATGAACCCAGAGGAAATCCTCCTCGGCAGCAGACAGGTACCAAGCTGCGTCAGAGCAAGTGGTGTGCAGGTCGAGGCCCATCTGGGCCGCTGCTGGATCAATGGACCCATTTTCCCCTTCAAACAGTTTACAGTAGAGGA
Organism: Takifugu rubripes; assembly: GCF_901000725.2. Taxonomy (NCBI): domain Eukaryota; kingdom Metazoa; phylum Chordata; class Actinopteri; order Tetraodontiformes; family Tetraodontidae; genus Takifugu; species Takifugu rubripes. The sequence continues at coordinate 20,032,040 of NC_042297.1, read as the reverse complement.
AGACTGTGAAATTGGACACACCTGTCAGGCCAGGAATGGATTCATTACACGCTGCCTCCAGGATTTCTATGGAGGTGTATTCCAGCTCTTTCTGATGGCTGCTGCTCTCTTGGATTTTCTCTGGTCCTGGCTGGTTGAACTGGGAGAGGTAAGCCGTGGTGTGGGATTCATGAAGGCGTTTCCGCGTGGAGGTTGTTCGCATAGAAGGGGTCATTTTTCTGGACTGTGTTGATGACAGCGCTGGTTTCTGTTGACCTGATCCACTGGAGGGGCAGGTCAGGAATGGGAAGGAGTTGGCGAGGCCCTGGGATGTAACTGCCAAAGCCTGAGCATTCCACGTCACGTTATGTCTTATCCCCCTACGTGTCCGTGGACATCACAACACGCATGTTAGCCTGTGGATGTTGTTCTGTGATTGAAAAGAAGTCACAACCTAAAATGTCTCACCATAAGATCAGTTGCCTCAGGTCACCTTGACATTAAAGCAGAAATAATAAGAGAAAAGTCAAAGTGAGTGAGTTGGGAGAGAGTGCACGTATCCATGATGAAACACTGCAGCACAGTTAAACAACACCCAAGATATAACATTAGGGAAAACAGTGAGGGGATAAATGGATTAAGGGAGCTGGAAATGGATGCTTTCCATGGCCAGGATGATTACATTGAATTAAAAATAGCAAAAGTGACTGGCTCTCTGGGATGGTTTCGATCAAATCAGGGGCAGAGCCTCAGTTGTGTGATTGTGTGTATTGATGCAATTGCGGTAACACTGTTTTCAAGTGGAGGTTGATATCTGTTCTACTCACCGACCGAACACCTGCCTTGAGTCCTGGGCTGTGGCACCTCTACCAGACTGCTGATATCATCCAGAAGCACCATGGTGACCCGCGAGGCTTTTTTCTTTAGGCTATCATAGACAGAGCTGCCCACCCGGTGCAGCAGACCCTTCCTCAGCTCGTCTAAGCTCTGCACCAGAGCTAGATTCTTCTGTGCCAAGTGGCCACTTCGCTCTCCCCCACCTGAGCGAAATAAAGCCTGCAGAAGAAAACTTTGCATCAAGTCGGCGTCGTGGTCCGTGGTCGCCGTTTCTTGGACAGATCCATTTCCAGAAAACCTCTCCTGCCTGGCAGCATCGGGAGGGAAGCTGAAAGGCTTCAAACGTCCGAACAAGCTCGAGCTCCTGCTGTGTTCGTCTCCTTCCCCAGCCGGATGTAAACTCACCACAGGCTTCCAGTTTCGTGTTTCTAGAAAGCGCAGTAGCGGCTGAAGCCAGCTCACACTGAAAGCACAGTCGACGTCACCTTTAAGAGCACAGATGAAGCCCTGCAGGCCGGCGCTGGCCTGGCCATAGGTCCCACTGATCAGGGCCTGGAGCACCACCTCCAGCACAGCACTGACCGTCCTCCAGTTCTCAGATAAGTAAGTCAGGATGGATCTGTGGGGCTGACGCTCAGACAGGCTGATCAGGCCCTGCAGCAGCCCCAGGAACCAGTCCCAATGGGGGCTGCCCCTCAGGGACAAAAACAAGTCCTGTACTTTAACGCTCGGCCGTGGGGGCAGGCGGCTGCCCCACTGATTTAGTCCTTCAGACTGGAGAATGAAATGCAGGAGCTTCTCCCACAGCTGATTCTCCTCGGGCTCAGACGGTGCCTCCTCCAGCTCAGCACCCATCTCTTGCAGATACAGAGAGATGTTGTAGAGGAACCCCGACAGACGGTGCCTGTCGATCCGCTTGCTCAATGAAGGCAAGTTTTTGCTTGGAAGTAGGCCGAATGTTTTCAAGCTCCCCACGATGTTTCTCACCCAGGGGTGCACAGGCTGGTCTGCGTTTGCTGGTGGAGGAGCTCTTTGATGACTCCTACCGATTTCTGTCGTCAGCTTCGCGATAATCTCTTTAAAGAGGGCATCCCGCCGGGCTTCTTTCCCACCTGCTGAGAGATTCCCAGCAGACAGCAGCAAGTTAGAACTGTCAGAAGCAAACGACAGCACTCTGCACTCGTGAACGTGCGCTCACCTGTCTTCTCAGAGGATCCCGATCTCAGTAGGACAATACAAACCATAATGCCTGTGAATGTGAGGGTGGCCATCCCCGGCCCTTTCTTCGCCATCTTCATTTCATCCCAGCATTAACAGTGACCCGCTGAGGTGTCACATATTCCAGTTTCTGCGCTTTTCCCTCTCTGCACTCTGTGTTTAGGACAGTTTTATCCTGCAATGAGATGGATCTGAGGAGTAAAGTATCTCATCGCAGAGGGGATATTAAAACTTAATGACTTGCTTCCACATCACCTGACTGCTTTCACTGCGTGGTTTCGGCTAATTTGCTTTGCTTGCAAAACTGTGATTTCTTTTATATGGATTTCAATGCACAGAATAGATGAAATACTTTTTATTCGAGAAATCTTAAACTTATGTTTCTGCAGAAGTTTGACAAAAGTTATCAGAGAAGTTAAAGAAGAAAACTTGAAAACTCACCAATGATTAGAATCCATTTATGTCTTGAAAGGACCACGGAGATATTTCCAGCATTTGAAAGTGTCACTCACACACACACAGAGTCAGAGCTACCCCCTTTTCTGAGTGTCACTCTCTGTTTTCAGCATCCCTCAGACTCTCCTCCCCTACCACCTGTGTCCTCTCTCTCTCTCTCTCTCTCTCTCTCTCTCTCTCTCTCTCTCTCGCTCGCTCGCTCTGTAGTTCTGAGGCATGAATCTTTATTTGCTATTATGTCACAGGGGTTCTGTAATGTGATGCACAACCCTGGATGTTTATTATTATCACCATTATAGATGCTGACATTATCACTCTCGTTCTCCTCAGGTCTTCCCTGGTGTACATAAATATCGCTTTTCCAGTTCAGTGTTCTGGAACATCACAGGGATCCAGGAAGGTCACAGCGCTCGGCTGGATGCTCAGACAAGGTGAGAATCTGGATCATGTTAATCACACCCAGGATATCATCCCCACGGTGAATCTGTCTGATGGCTCCCACTGACTGGTTCTCTATTGAGCCATCTCTCACTGGGACTCATCTCATGACTCTGTTGGGATATAGTCTTACAGGTGGGGGGGGCGGGTGCCAGCAGGATGGTGCAGGTTGTCACTGGTCAGACACACCGATCCCTCAGTCCGGTATGTTACAATGGAGCCCTGTGCGAGGCCGCAGCGCCAGAGTCGGACTGCTGTCTGCAGGCGTGGAAACCCTAGAGGGCCGAGTGAAAGGACTACCGCCTCCCTCCGTTTGCTTTAGCTGTGTGAGGCCGCGGCCAGCACGGGGACAATAACTTCCTCCTGTATTATTGATACTGTGGGGGAACAGCTATCACTCTGTGCTGCAGGGTTCCATTCGCCACAGGAATATTCGATGAGAAACAGTATCCTGCCCACACGCCCCTCGTGTCTCCACTGGAAACGGAAAGGAATCAGCCGCTGAACTGGCCGTTGAGATCTGAACACTTGGCCCAAGGCCAAGTGTTCTGAATGTAATGGGATATGAAAATATAATCATTCTGCCAAATCAGAACATTTCCAGGTACTGGCGTTAGTTGATCGTGCAGGAAGCAGAATCGTCCTAGATCACATTCTAATACACAGTTGGCAGATTCTGAGCGTCCAGGTTACATTTGAAGGCACATCATGGCGTAAATGTATCAAGGACGACCCCAAAACACAATCATGAGACACAGTAGTGCTTTATTTCCCTTCTGTGACACTACTGGAGGATGAAAACTTGTGAATACACAGGCTGCTCGTCCACAACAGGAGAGACGGAGACGAGAAATTCTGTTTTAAGAGTAACTGGCGGCTCGGCCAGCGTGACAACAGTGCAACAGTTTTGTATTTGTAGTTTACTTAAACCGAAATACAGAAGAGGGAGTTCTCGCACACAGAAGGAAAAACAGGAATTATCAAACATAAGAGAATCACACATGGAAAAATAAAAGTTTTTCTGTTGATGTAACGTGTCTACATCAATGATGAGGAAAATATTTAAACAGTAGAAATTTGGGAATTCTGTTGGTGCTATTCTTCCTGCCAGGATCTTTAGGGGTTGCCAGTCTTATTCCTTCTAAATTGATCATCACTTGGGTGTTATTACATCTCATTTTGGGGGAGACGTCTTCCACTGTGAGCCTCTCCACAGACCTCACAAGGGCGTCTTCAGGGCCTCAGTTTGGATACAGATGTTGGCAAATCCTTCCAAGCCTGCAGGACACAGTTGTTCCACATGAACTCTGCTACACAGATTCACCAGCAACAAACTGAAATTCTTCCCGTCAGAAAAACATGGACGGACCTTAGAAATCGTAGCTTTTTGCTGCTGCAGCATCTTGATCGTGTTATTTCTGTTGTCCAGTTTTTCCTGTCAGACAAAAGTGATTCGATACTCAAGTCTAAATGAAAATATGTGAGAGAGGATAGAACTATAGTGAACAGATCAACACATACCTCGATGTCATTAAGGAGCCCATCCAGAACAGCTGGGTCCATGTTGGAGGCCGAGCTGACTGAAATGATCTGAGCCTCAATCTTCTCCAGACGCGCCGTCAGAGTCTTTTCTTTCCTTTCCAGCAGCACGATCCTCTCATCTCCGTCGTGCTGCATCTCCTGGGATTTCTGATTTCCTTTTTTGTGCAGCTCGTCTCGTTGCTGCTCCAACTGTTCCAGGTTGACATAAACAGGAACGCAGATGCACATGAAGAGCGAGCAGTTGGCTGACATTGACCCACACAGAAACTGTTTTACCTCCCGGACTTTCATTTCCAGCGCTTCATTTTCTGATTTTAAGTCCTCCAGATTCTTAGTCCTGTCTTCAAGCGTATTCTGTGGAGTTAAATGTGTGTGTTGACTGAACAGAACACAAACTGCGGCAATGGGCTCATTTTGAAATGGGAGCACATCAGCACGAACCCCTGAACCCTGCGTCCCTCCTTTCTTCTCATTTTCAGTGATTTTCTTCTCCAATTTCAAGAGAGCGTCAGAAATACGTCTATTATCGGGCAAAACTCGGGCCACTTCTGCGTCCTTCAGACACCGCTTGGTCTTCATGTCTTTAATTTGTGCCTTTAAAAACACAAACAACTAAATGAGAAGAAGCGACGAGTTCTTTACTAATACCGTTTGGACAGAGAAAAGCATAAATTGAATAGTTTTTTTTTGTTTTTTTTTTACTTTCTGTCTTATTTACTTTAATTTATGGAATCACATTAAAGATATTATCTTGGGGTTAAAACAAGCATTGTAATCATTTTCCAGACGACTGATTGGATCAGTATCTACATCAAATACCTTGAGCGAAAGGTTCAAGTCTGCGTCTTGTTTTATATGAGCAATAACAACATCCCAGTCTCTGACAGCTCTGTCGTGATCTTCTATGAGAGAAGCCATTTGGTCGTCCCAGTGTTGGCGTCTCTCACTCATCTGAGTCTTCCTGATGTTTTCCATGTCTTGTGGGATCAGCTGCATCTTTCTCTCATACTTGGCTATAACCTCTAAAATAAAAGGCCACAAAGATGCCCGATCTCTGGTCTCTGGCTTTGATTTGAATTCATCATTTAAAGGTATTTACCTGCACACTGTTTCTCCCCGCTGTCCTTCACTTTGCTCAGTTCTTCATTGTGTTTTTGCTAAGATTAAGAACAAAAGCGGTTTCAAATGTTGCTGCTTTTAAAGGGGCTGTATTTAGGAGCTGGTGTGTAGCACAAACCAGTTCAATCTCCCAGGCCAGTTGTTCACTCTCCACATCCTGCATGTCCGCAGCGATGGCCTCCTGCTCCAGATGGATCTCAGCCTCTAACTGTTGCTGCTCTTTCTGCATGGCCTCAGCCAAGACTACAGCATCGGCGCTCAGCCCCGAGATCACGTTCTGGTGTTCACACAGGACGTGCTTTACCTTCTGCTTATACACCTGGGGAAGGAAATAAAGGTGCAGGGTTAACGCCATGGAAAATGCTCCTACGGTCTATCTGTCATTCAGCAGGAGCATCACAAATGCAGCAAGTGACTGTGGACTCGGAGGATTCAGAGAATCTGCCTTCATCTCTCCAGAGCTTGTTGGAATCTGTGTTGTCCTTGCACCATTCTCCCAGGAGCAGCATTTATCAGGTTCAGATGCTTTTTTTAAATATAAAACTGCAAAACATTTTTAGCAGAAACGTGATGCCGAGAAACTCATCGAGATTCTTTCTCCATCTGCACATTTTCAAAACAGGAAACAATCATTTGGAATAAAATCCCTGCGACTTAATCTCTTAATCTGTATGAAATTCTGCACCTTGATCTCAGTTTGGTGCCTCCTCTCATCCTCCTCTATCTCCTTATTTACGATTTTGAGCTCAGCCTTTAGGTCCTCCAGCTTTCTCTGAGTGGTCTCCATGAAGCCAAACATCTTGTCCCTCTCCAGCTGAAAATAGTTCCTCTCCTCCCTCTCTCTCTCCAGCTCCTCTCGCAGCTGAGCAGCGTGCTCCTCCATCTGCCATAAAGGAGCTCCACATTCAACAGCAGCTGTATCCACATTTTCAGTGTTCTGATATCTGATACTCTAATGATCTAGATCAACAAAAAAACGAAAAACGCTTTAAATGACAGCGATATTTAGTTCTGACCTGCTCCTTTGACAGCTCGTCTTTGGTGAGGCCATTTATCAAGACGGGCGACCTGGCCTTTGCAGGCTTTTTACTTTTGCCTTTGTTTTTCGGAGGCTGGAGGGGGAAAAACTTGTTTGAGGTTTTTGTCTCACGTCTTCCTGTAATGGTCTGTTTGTCAAACTAGACGTAACCATGATGAGTTAGCGAGCAAACCTCATTGTTTACTAGTCACTTTCTGCAACCATATTCTGTAAATGGGTTACATTAACAAAGAAAACATTCTTACCATCGCAGGTATCCAGCTACAAAGAAAGGAAACGCCTTTTTTTCTAGTTTAAGGCTCCGTTGGCACACAGCAAGCTAACCTCTGAAACATGTGACGACAAACAGGGTGTTGCCATGGCAACAACAGCACAGGCTGTTACAATACAAATGGCTCCAGGAGGGGGGGCGGCCTTCACCCGGACAAACTCCACACCAATCAGAGAGTTTTTTTTTGGGGGGGGGGGGGGACTCAGAAAAGGAGATTATTAAATTAGGGTTAGGGCTACTGATGGTTTCCCATATTAACCATTGATTTTAGTATCCAAATATTACTCATGTTTTTACCATTTAATCTCAAGAAGGGCCTGAATTAGTTTGCAACTCTCTCCACAACGGACTTTTCCAAGAAGGAAACTACATTTTTACTAGTTAGCCAGCTAGCTGACAAGGAGATTTGTTTGCTTGGATCCATTTTCCTGTATTTGTATCGTCATCGAGGTTGGATGTGCCACATGTGACAACCCCAGTGACCCTCCTGGACACCAGGGGTCTCGGTGACTCTGCCTCTCAGTGTCTTGCAGGTCCGGTTGGGGGTGACAGGCTGCTCACCATCCTGCTGGCACCCCCCCCGCCACCAGGCTGCTCCTGGGTGCTGTGCCATGGCTCAGGCCCAGGCCCTCTGTCTCTTGGCTGGGTGTCTCTGCTGCTTGCTGTGCTGACAGTCCCGTGGGCACATTGTCACACGTGTGTGTTGCCTGTTGTGGGGTTTGGAGGGCTGTAACCATCAGTGTCTGCTGGAGGTGTGAGCACAGACTGGACGGACAGACAGACGGTGACAAAATCCCGGCCGTTATTCTGTTTTCATGGGCTCCAAAACAAAATTTAGTCGTGTTGAGTTCCTGTTTTCTTCAGTAAATGCTTCCTTTAGCGTAGTTGATCCTGGTTTTATGTGTATTCATTGTGATGGTATATTAAATAGGCACAGACCGCTATGCCTTTTTTTCAGGGTCGATACTGGTTATTGACAGTAACTGAAACCAATAACTCTTTATTCAGATATCTTTTACTGTGAAGAATTCAAATTTTAGTCATAATTCAGTACAGTAATATTACGAGCGCCAACACAGAACTTCATTTAAGTCTGACATTTATAATCACGTCACCTTATTGAAATAACAAAATGGTGCTAAAAAGTGCTAAGAAGTAGGTGAAACGTATCTTCTTCCTGTGTAACGGCTGTTTTAGACGTGTATAAATGCACAAAATACATTTCCATCTCTGACGTCACTTGACAAGGGTACGAGTCGCTCCTCAAGCGGAACTGCGGTGTGTGTGTGCCCCTACGTTCCTTTTCATGGGCACACTACATGCTTGCTATCGTGAATTGAAAAGTGCGCTGCTTCCTCTTCATTCAGTCTGGGCGAGAGGAGAGAGAATAAAAAGTGTGTGAAAAATGAATGAAACACAACACAGAGGCATAAGACTGGTGACACGAGTGACCCAGAGGAATGGGAAATAAAAGGAGCACATTCACCATTTTATCTGTGTAACGATAAACCAAAGAGGGAAATAAGACTCAGCTGATTCTACATTTGTTACGTGCTGACGCCCACCTGAACATCAACGAGCTCTCATCAAATATTAAGAGTAAGAGAATCATAAATGTAAAGATGGAAGGTGGCCAAAAGGAAGATGGATGAATGTGTTTCCGTGAGCGGTGAGGTAAATCTTTAAAGATTAGACGTGTGGGAACAAGTGAAAAGATTGGTGCTATTCTTCCTGCCAGGATCTTTAGGGGTTGCCAGTCTTATTCCTTCTAAATTGATCATCACTTGGGTGTTATTACATCTCATTTTGGGGGAGACGTCTTCCACTGTGAGCCTCTCCACAGACCTCACAAGGGCGTCTTCAGGGGCGCTGGAGGCCTGTTTGGATACAAGGACACAGTTGTTCCACATGAACTCTGCTACACAGATTCACCAGCAACAAACTGAAATTCTTCCCGTCAGAAAAACATGGACGGACCTTAGAAATCGTAGCTTTTTGCTGCTGCAGCATCTTGATCGTGTTATTTCTGTTGTCCAGTTTTTCCTGTCAGACAAAAGTGATTCGATACTCAAGTCTAAATGAAAATATGTGAGAGAGGATAGAACTATAGTGAACAGATCACCAAATACCTCGATGTCATTAAGGAGCCCATCCAGAACAGCTGGGTCCATGTTGGAGGCCGAGCTGACTGAAATGATCTGAGCCTCAATCTTCTCCAGACGCGCCGTCAGAGTCTTTCCTTTATGTTCCAGCAGAGGAAACCTCTCATCTTCCTGTGGCTCCTCCTGGACACTCGTCTCACTTCTTTTGTACAGCTCGTCTCGTTCCTGCTCCAACTGCAACAGGTTGAAACAAAGCAAATGGCAACAGAACCACGGGGAGACCAAACATCCAGCTGACATTGACCCACACAGAATCTGTGATTGACCTCCCGGACTTTCATTTCCAGTGCTTCATTTTCTGATTTCAAGTCCTCCAGCTTCCGTGCCCTCATACTTTCGACGGTATTCTGTAGATGACGGTTACATGTGTCATTTCTATAATAAAGAGAACATCAACTGGGCTTCATTTGAATCGGGAGCACATCAGAACTGACCCCTGAAGCCCTTTTTGAGACGAAGGTCCCAGCTTTCTTCTCAAATTCAGTGATTTTCTTCTCCAACTTCAAGAGAGCGTCAAAAATACATTTGTTATCCTCCAAAACCTGGGCCAATTCTGCGTCCTTTTTGCATTGTTCTATCTTCATGTCTTTAATTTCTACCTATAAAAACAAGCATCAAACATGTCAGTAGCACTTATGGGGGAAACATTATGCATTCATAGTTGGCGGTAAAATACCGGCTTGGATGGCATCGATTTTTACTCAGGAAGAGAAAGATGCTAATGGGATTTTTCTTGTCTTCAATGGGCAAATTTTAGTGCCTTAAAAACTTAAAAAGGGAACTTCAAAATCTCAAGTGCAATTTCTGAAAAATAATTTGGCTTCTCGCGTGCGTAGCGGAGGGCTAACATCATTCAGAGAGGGAAAAACAACAACGTTTTCTAGAATAGTTTCTGTCTTAAACCCTTAGATAGTAGCTTTGGGGGGAAGCATTGTAATCATTTTCCAGACGACTGATTGGATCAGTATCTACATCAAATACCTTGAGCGAAAGGTTCAAGTCTGCGTCTTGTTTTATATGAGCAATAACAACATCCCAGTCTCTGACAGCTCTGTCGTGATCTTCTATGAGAGAAGCCATTTGGTCGTCCCAGTGTTGGCGTCTCTCACTCATCTGAGTCTTCCTGATGTTTTCCATGTCTTGTGGGATCAGCTGCATCTTTCTCTCATACTTGGCTATAACCTCTAAAATAAAAGGCCACAAAGATGCCCGATCTCTGGTCTTTGGGTTTGATTTGAATTCATCATTTAAAGGTATTTACCTGCACACTGTTTCTCCCCGCTGTCCTTCACTTTGCTCAGTTCTTCATTGTGTTTTTGCTAAGATTAAGAACAAAAGCGGTTTCAAATGTTGCTGCTTTTAAAGGGGCTGTATTTAGGAGCTGGTGTGTAGCACAAACCAGTTCAATCTCCCAGGCCAGTTGTTCACTCTCCACATCCTGCATGTCCACAGCGATGGCCTCCTGCTCCAGATGGATCTCAGCCTCTAACTGTTGCTGCTCTTTCTGCATGGCCTCAGCCAAGACTACAGCATCGGCGCTCAGCCCCGAGATCACGTTCTGGTGTTCACACAGGACGTGCTTTACCTTCTGCTTATACACCTGGGGAAGGAAATAAAGGTGCAGGGTTAACGCCATGGAAAATGCTCCTACGGTCTATCTGTCATTCAGCAGGAGCATCACAAATGCAGCAAGTGACTGTGGACTCGGAGGATTCAGAGAATCTGCCTTCATCTCTCCAGAGCTTGTTGGAATCTGTGTTGTCCTTGCACCATTCTCCCAGGAGCAGCATTTATCAGGTTCAGATGCTCATGATATAAGTCCTCTGTGATTTCATTCTGTGTTCAGCCTTATTGTTTGGATTTACCTCACCTTGATCTCAGCTCGGTGCCTCCTCTCATCCTCCACCATCTCCTTGTTTACGTTTGTTAGCTCAGCCTTTAGGTCCTCCAGCTCTCTCTGAGTGGTCTCCATGAAGCCAAACATCTTGTCCCTCTCCAGCTGAACATACTTCCTCTCCTCCTCCTCTCTGTCCAGCTCCTCTCGCAGCTGAGCAGCGTGCTCCTCCATCTGCCATAAAAATAGAATTCGGTAGCATTAGACTGATAAACTAGATCCAACCAAAACCAAATACTTCACATGACAACGAGACTTAAGTTCTGACCTTCTCCAGCGAGATCTCGTCTTTGGTGAGGCCATTTATCATGATGGGCGACCTGGCCTTTGCAGCCTTTTTACCTTTGCCTTTAGGAGGCTGAAAAAGAGGAAATGTTAAAACTCACAGTTTTGTCTCACATCTTCCTGTTATAGTCCATTTGTCAAATTAGAATATCTACGCTACAAAATCGCTAGCCGCCATTAACTTAAAATAACTCCGTAAATTAGTTATTTTTGCTTACTTTTTTTTTATTTGCGCTCATAGTTGCTGACTGAAGTTATTTGATACAATAGAAGGCAGTTGTAATACGTAAAACATATTCATTTGATTTAGATTAATGCTCAATCAACTGATATAAAAAATCAAAGACTGTGAGATCCTTTGATCTTGATAATTGCTTGGTTGGATTTATTGGCCTACCTTTTATGCAGAATTGGGATTCCTTGGATACTGTTATTGCTGAAACATGAAAGTCATGCTGCACTGTTCCCAGTTGAGTTGTGTGTTGTTGCTTTTGTGAAAAAATTACACTATTTTGCACAGTAGTGTAATCTGTGAAACAGCAAAATATTGACAGAAAAATTTACAAGACAATTCCACAGAAATGGCGGCTGAGTGCCTCTGGCCTGCCAGCCCACGTAATGCCCCCAAAGTCCCCAATCACGTATGTTTGTGTGTCCATCATGACCTTCATATATGTTCACATGTGGTATGTTTATTTACAGGCACACAAAAAGATCAGCAAGATAAAGTCTGTGCACCTTCCATTTCATGTGAGGGTGGCTAGGAATGGGAGCACTGAACACTTAATTTCCTGTTATTTTATACATTGCAAATAAACTGTTGCACATTTTGGTTTTTTTTAGTGCCTTGATGTCTCGTACATATAAAGTTAAGTGCATTATTTTATCTACTGCATTAAAACACGTTACTTCAGTCTTTTATCATATAAGCTACACCTGGAGATATTTAGAGGACAGAGGCTGGTCAGATCTTCAGCTATGCTAAAATATAAAATTTGAACTTTTAATTTTCTGGAAATGAACTGATGTACCTATGAATTTTATGGTGCAACAATATAATGTGCATGAGTAAAAATCCACTCTTCCAAGTGGTGCCCGTAGAACCACAAGTATGGAGCTGCAGAGTCCAGCGCCGCCCACTAGTCTTAGCCACGCCCACCTCACGCAGCCCCACCATTAGCCCGTCACATTTAACCCCGCCCACTAATTCTAGTCACACCCACCACTCCCAGCTTCACCATTAGCCCTACCATTGCCAATCACATTTAACCCCACCCACTGGTTCTAGTCACACCCATCACATCCAGCCCCGCCCACCAGTTCAGTTTTCTTCAATCGTATCCAACTGGAGCCATCTGCACTGGTTCCCTTCAGTCCTTCAGAATATGTTCAGTGATGACCCATAATATTTGCCCAGTATGGACAATGGTTGTACAGCTGGGGAAGATTCATGGGCCTCACTACTTGTCTATGGCCCTTGAGCATGCTGAACATCCAATTTCTCCAGGGGAAATGGTGCTGCCTACCTCTACACTATGCACCCATAACCAAGGGATCAGAATCGTCTAATAAACAGCGATGATCTTGATGCTCTTGTCTCTTCCCGATAGACATCCTAAAAGGTTGTTTTTTTTAAATGTGTCTACGACCTTGCCAACATGTTGCCAGTTTTCAGTTTTTCTATCAAACACGCCCAGAAATCTAATAACACCGACCTGCTAAATGACCTGCTAGTTTTGAAATTTGTATGAGGGTCAGATGAAGAAGTACATTATGGTTCCAATTTATTGAAAATATGGGCGGGTTAATCACATTCGTTTGATGAGGTTGTAGGTATATTTCCCCGAGTTGTAGTAAAAATGATCCTGGATTATGACAGTAAAGCATATTTATGTCAGTGGTGCTGATAACGGAAATGTTTGGGTCATTTTTCTGCAGAAATTCAGTCCCTGTGTTGCCGGGTTTCTACCGTGTTCCTTCGCTGATGACAGAAGGTGATGGGAATGATCTAGTGAGTTCATTTTATCAAGATAACAGCTTAAAAAACAACACATTTAAAATAACAGAACTGGAGCAAATCCCCTCATTAAAGCACCGATATAATCAGTCTACATGGAACTTGTCCTCATACTGAAGTGTACTTGAATAAATGAGGCAAAATGTGTTTTGTTTATTATTTGTTACAATAAAATAACTATATAAAACAAAGCACTGTGTAAACACACTGGTTCAAACTATTGAAAGTTAAGGCGTTGGCTCAAGTGAAGCAAAACAGTTAAATTTTAAAAGTAGAGATTTCAAAAAGGTCACAGAAGCTTTCACCTTCATCCAATTTACACACGTGTTCCTCTTGGCACGGAGGCGAGGACGGATGGATGAGCGGGCAAAAAGCTGAAAAGAAGAAAAAGAAAGAAGTGATCAACAAAAGAAAGCACACAAGTCCTACACGAGACAGGAAGTAGAAGCAGCCATTACCTTCAGAGCTGAGGAGCTGTCTGATGACCTCTGCTTTCATTAATTCTACAAGAGGAAAGACGTTCAGACTGATGTCTAACCTCCACACTGTCAAACTTACCTAAGAAAAGATCAATAACCATATAATCAAACGTGTTCCTGACACAGTGAGCACTCTACCTTTGGTGGGCTGCGCTAGCTCCTCGATTTCTTTTGATATGTCTCGAACTGGGGGGAAATATATCGGATGAACACAAAAGCATTAACATAACAGGAAAATCTGTCTTTTAGCATCTAGAGTTGTTCCTGATTTTTACAACTTGTCACTGCTCAAAGATTAAAAACATAGAAAACTGAACTCGAACTCGATGTGCTTTGATGTCTAAAGCTCCGACCCGGATCGCTGCAAAGTTCAATACTCACAGCCGGATGCAGGAGTTCTGTTGGGTTCAGCCTTTATAAAGCAGGATGACCATATGTCCTTCATGGCTGGCCGCTCAAATCTGGAGCTTGGATTGGGATAAACTGAAGCCTGACAGGGAGGGAGATCACTTTCCATATCATCTAATGCGTCCACCCTGTTATTGCGCAAGATGTCCTGAGGTGGGGGGACTGGCAGTACGAGAGGGGGGGCGCTGACGGAGCGTTTGCTCAGAAGCAGGACGTCGATCGGGCCGTTGATGCTCTTCAGGTAGATCTGGTATTTGGTTGGACAACGGTGCACCTGAGTGGAGAATAACAAATAACAATTAAACAGTTTATTCCATAAATGAGAGAAATATAAAACAACGGTTCCAGTGATGTACAACTCACAACTTTGGGAATGGGGACTTCTAGCTTGGTGCCAGTAGGTGCTCGCACTGCTAAGACGGTCCGGCCTGGAAGAGTTCACATTCAGCATCAAACAACCACCTATTTCAGCCTTCAAACTGTGTGAGGCGACGTTACCGCTGAAACAGTTGCAGACGTCCTCGTGGTTGACGTAGATCAGAGTGTCTTTGAGTTAAGGCTGAAATTAACTACTGCACAAACAAATGTGGGGTTTTATTACAAATACAAGAAAAATCCTAAAACGATGATTCAGTGCAGTAGGAAAGTGCTCAGATCCTTTCACCAGAAAAGCTCAAATATTGCAGTGGCATAAATATTCAGACCTTCTCAGTGCTCAGGTGAAGCACCTTTGGCAGCAGTAACTGACCTCCAGTCTTTTTTACTACGATGCCAAAAGTTTTGCACTCCTGGATGGTGAGAAAAATCTGCTATTTTTCTTTGAAGATCCTCTCAGTCTGTCAGGTTTGTGGCTGACTCTAGACACTAGAACAGGTCCTCATTAATGATGCTTTAATCTATACAACAACAGCTTGGTGACAGGATGTTTGACAGGATGTTTTTATCTAAGTAAACTAAACTAAATAACTAAATAAGAGACCTGTCTACAGCAAAACATTTCAAAAGGGACAGCAACTCTTGCTCTCCTTGCATTATTGGATAAAAGGATATTTGCTGCAGTCTTCTGCTGTGTTCCTGATACTTTGCTCAATCCAGAATTTCTGCAAGTCCAAAAAAGTCTCCTTTTGTTCCAAATCCCGTAGCTCAGACCTCAAATCCGTCATTCTCCTGGTTAACGTTTGTTGAACATCCGTTGTTGCTAATGATCCTCTTTTCACGGGAGAAAATAAAAAGTACAGATTACTAAAAAAGTTTGGAACAATGTTGGCAGACATGTATGTGTTTCTCAAACATAAACAAAGGCAGCAAAGGCAAGTTACACACTTACATCCACATTACACAACGTTTAGAGACTTTAGAGATGAGACCAACACCTTCCAGAACATTTGTAATGTCATAGATTCGTCTTCTTTGTTTGTTTACAGCCAGGATCTTGACAGCCTACATGGTTAAAAAGATCAATAATGAAATATTATCCCTGATGGGTATCTAAAATAAATAAAATTCACTGTCATGTTTCAAGTCAGTGGTGAAATGAGATCTGGGTTTAGGGTTATTACCTTTTTCAGGTCCAATATTCCACCTTCAGATTCGTGTAGCAATCTGAGGAAGCGCTTGGTGAGTTCTGCAAGACTTTTCTCTGCCCTGCTTTTTGGATCCTGGTCTGGCATGGCGGTGCCCTCACCTGACCTATGAAGACTATTTCCGGGATAATGTGTAGGACATCCGTGAACTTTATGTTTTCCGAAAAAAACATTAAAAACCAACTCCTAACTGGATAGGCTAGGCCTACGATTTTACTTGTGATAATTTCATATACGGGCTTTTCACATTAATTGTAGCATGTCGATTTAAAGTCTCTTTAAAGTCTCTATCATCGCATCGTTTTCACCGTGTGGTTTTATTTTGAAAGTACGCGGCGGAAGCAATAGCATTTGTGTTTTCTCTCTTAGCCACATTGCTAACTAAACGATGAAGCATTTCATTTACTTTCGTCTGTTCGGCAAATCTATTGCAACGTTAATATAAATATGAACAGATCGCCTATCTGATATTATCAGTGGGGATCAAACAAAGTGGAATTTATAAAGGTCCTCACCTGGCGCGTTGTCTCGTTTATCAGTACGATGCAGGGATGCTTCAGCAGATGACGCTGCTCACGTTATTGCTAGCATTCCGTCCGACGTCTGGGGTTGTATCTTAACTAGCTAAGTACAACCATTCTCCATTTTTATATGTGTAAATAAAAAAAATATTTTTATTAATTGTACTGATTGATTGTCCAACCCCCGATGCTGTGGAATTCCGCGTGTATTTGTTTTCGCTCGATGGGACATGCGTGATTTTCAAAATAAAAGTCCGAACAGTACCCAATGGAGGGACGCGCCGGTCACGTGACACGGGACGTAGTCACATGATGTTCATCGTTGCCTTTAAGAGGAACCACCGCACACCTTAAACTTGTTTGCTGCCGTGTATGTTTTTGTTCTTTTTTTAAAATTGTGGAAACGGGCTGAAGTCCGCTTTGGAGCCATGTTTGTCCGCAGGCTGCCGTGGCTGTGTTTGTTTGCCGTGTTTCATATCGGTTCTGCTTATGACCCCGATGAGGTTACTTCTCTGCCAGGTATGACTTTCAGGACACACTATAAACAGTGGTCGGGATACCT
Source organism: Takifugu rubripes (assembly GCF_901000725.2). Lineage (NCBI taxonomy): Eukaryota > Metazoa > Chordata > Actinopteri > Tetraodontiformes > Tetraodontidae > Takifugu > Takifugu rubripes. The sequence continues at coordinate 20,015,230 of NC_042297.1, read as the reverse complement.
CCAGACTCGGCCGGGTAGATTCCTTCATTACTGGTGAGAATTCATCACGAACCCACTTTCTTCTCCATGCAAACTATTGTCGCGCTGTATCAGATCGGACATTTATCTAAAGTTTGGTCTCAGACGGTTAAGTAGTGTACACTCAACTTTGTCCATTTTCTGCTGTCTAGATACTACATTTAAATTTCAGAATACTGCCCGTTATAATAAATGTAGGCCTTTCCCAATCTTGAATACACACGGTTGCTCAGTGCGACCCTTCAGATCGTAGCTTGTAACCATGGTGCTGATGTGCTGCAGGTTCGTGACCTCCCAGCGGAACCCTGCTGGGGACCCTCTGGTCCTCTGGCTGAATGGCGGCCCTGGTTGCAGCTCATTAGATGGCCTTTTGTCAGAGAACGGCCCGTTTCAGGTGAGCTCTGTGTATGTAAACTCGCCCACTGAAAATGAAACCTAAACGTGCACTGTTGACCTCCCACCCAGGTGAAGGATGACGGAGCCACACTGGGGGAGAATGCCTTCAGCTGGAACAAAGTGGCCAATGTTCTGTATTTAGAGTCTCCGGCAGGAGTGGGGTACTCCTACGCTGATGATAGAAATTACACTACCAATGATGACCAAGTATGTCACTTTCAATCAAACATTTTGAAAGGTCAAACCTTCAAACCAGCCCGACGTTGTACACGTTGCTCTTTCAGGTCGCCGATGATAATTATAGGGCCTTGCTGAGTTTCTTTGTCAAGTTCCCCAATTTTACGCAGAATGACTTTTTCATCTTTGGAGAAAGTTATGGGGGAATTTACGTGCCCACCCTCAGTCTCCGCGTGGTTACTGGAACCGCCAAAATCAACTTCAAGGTGAGATTTCTTTCTCCTGCCTGCACACTTATCTTCTGTGAACCTAGATGTTGACTTTGTATCACAGCAGTGATCAGTTGTTCCATCCCTGGCCCCTCTGGTCTTCGTGTCTTGTCGCTCAAAGCTGCATCCTGAATGTAGTGAAGAGCTTTAAATTGTCAAAGCTAAGTAGAAGAGCTCCGTATAAACGGGTTATTCTGGTCTTTCGTTCCTGCTCTGCAGATGTCAGAACCGCCACAAGAGGGCACTAAACCAAACTTGTAATTTTGACCTTTTTAAGTAGATTTATTAATGTATCAAAGGTATATTTATGGCACCTTTAGCTAGGCAGATGTAACAGTTACCAGCATTAACCACTGAACATGTGTTTTCAGGGCTTTGCAGTGGGAAATGGTCTCAGCAGCTTCGCGCTCAATGACCAGTCCCTGGTCTATTTCGGTTATTACCACGGCCTCTTCGGAGAAGAGTAGGTGGAACTGCGTCTTTTCACGAGTGCACCCTTACTGCCTCCTCTTTCCTTATTACGCAGGTGTTTCAGCGCTGCTCTAGTGCACAATTGCAGGCAGAACTCACAAGTTCAGAGATAAGAGCTTTATTCATCTCTCATTGGGGGAAACTCGTTTCTGCGGCGGCAGCAAAGTGTGACCAAAAGCACCAGTCAGCTGTGACATTTTATTTGCTTGAGTAGCATTTGGAGAAACATGAGTACAACCTTTCCCATTATTCAAGGCAGGGTGATCTTACAGGTCAGCTGCTTTAAAACTCTCAAGTCACTGCTCTCATTGCTTTATATGGTCCACAACTCTGAGCTCACTTCCATTTTTGACCTGCCAATTTACAGATATTTGTGTTGCCACAAGGAGAAATACGGTACGTCATGGTTGTCTTGATCGTGCTTATTTAAAATTGTGCAGATTGTGGCGTGCCCTCAATGAGAATTGCTGTAACAAGGGGATTTGCAACTTCTACAACTCCAGTTCAGAGTCCTGCACGACACTGGTACGAAGGCGTTGCATGTCGATTCACGCTGGTCGCGGCCCATTAATATATGAATAAATGTGACTGTGCAGGTGAACGTTGCCTTCAGTATTGTGTACAACAGTGGGCTGAATGTTTACGCTCTGTACTTGGATTGTGAGGGCAACAGGGCCTATCACAAAGGCTACGAGATGACCATGAAGCACCTGTTTAAACACCACAGAAAGCAAGCACACACCTATAAGGTGAGCTTTACTCCCCTCTGAACAAGTGTTTGATATCATTTTTTTTCCCCTAAATCATAACATCAGCGATCAAATCTCAGTTTCCAGTTGAGGCAGCTTCCTCCGTGTCTCTGAGCAAAGTCCCGCCCTGCATCAACAGCACAGCTCAGAGGACCTGGCTGAACCGAGGCGACGTGAGGAAAGCGCTGCACATTCCGGCTGTATTGCCGCCGTGGGACCTTTGCAGGCAAGATTCATGCAAATGAGGGCAAAGCCTGAGGCTAAATACTTATGGAGCTGGTAGAAATGGATCCTCAGCTTCTGCTTACTGCTCATACAAGGACTCGACTATCAGGCTGTAGTTTCGGTTTATGTCTCCCTCCAGAGATTAAATGTACCGTAGTTCTGGTGTCACTGCACTCATCAGCCCAGGCTCCTGTTGCAGACTTAAAGGTTCCTGAAGTAGAGTCCTTTATATGAATGTGTCTGCACGCTTGTAACGTAAACTCAAGCTGCCCATAAACAATCTGACAGTGGTCAGTTTACAGCTGCAATTTTTTTAAAGGGCGTTCCCAGTTGACGCCTCCTGGTTTGTTTGCAGTGACGACGTGGGCGCTCACTACAGCACTCGGTACGGGTCCATGAAGGACGTGTATCTGAAGCTGCTCTCCGTGGGCCTCAGAGCGCTGGTCTATAATGGCGACACCGACATGGCGTGCAACTTCTTGGGAGACCAGTGGTTTGTGGAAGATCTTGGCCTGGAAGTATGGGCGCTATGTTAAGAGATGGTTTATCCTGTTAAGGAACGTAAATGATCTGACTTTTCCAACGTAAATCTTTGTCTTTAGACGACCGTGCAGTACCGGTCCTGGCTGTACGAGCAACAGGTTGGCGGTTTCTATCAACAGTTTGGAAACCTCACTTTCCTGACCGTGAAGGTGACGCCTGTGGTTTTTTGATTCCTCCATAATGTTTATTTGCATGGCTTCATTATTCTGCTGTCCTGTTCCAGGGGGCGGGACACATGGTTCCTCAGTGGGCTCCAGGACCGGCCTTTCACATGTTCCAGTCCTTCCTGAACAATGATTCTTACTGAGGGTCTGTTGGGCACCTGCACTCATCACTTTAGGCTTCATCAGGAGGGATAAGTAGAATGAGAAAGTAACTAAAGGGAATTACTGTCCATCTGCACCGTTGCCCACAGGAATCGGCTTTGATTCTGCTGTCAGCATAAACCTGTTTTATGTTGTGAGCCCTCGAGATCAACTTCCTTTTTTTTAAAATAAAACATTCAAATAAATGTCGTCAACATACTGTCGGATTTATTCACGTTGGCCGTGTCACTGTTTCACAAGTAGTACTGTTTAAATATCCAAGCAGAAACCTGCAACTCAACTTTGTCGTACATGTTAAATACCAGAACAATAAATGCTGACATTCATTCCCCTCCAGACACGCTGGTCTGCAGCACCGGTAAAACAAAACTGAAGAGGATGTCAAGAGTTTATGTACAAATACAATAAACTTGGTCTGCACCTACAATCCCTTTAAGACCGTTTGTCAAAATACAACTTATTTGCTTTAAAAATTCATACATTTCTGTCAAAAGAAAATCCAGCCCTGAAATATAACGTGCATAATTGGACATATTCATACTGTAGTAAATAATCAAGTTTGGTTTAATGTGTCATCACTGACAGAACAGTCGCCTTTATCAGAACCCGTTACCTGGAAATTAGGTGCAGCTTTAAATTACAAACTTTTCCATCTTCAAACCTCTGAATTAGTGTTTGTAAAGTTGTTTCACTTGCTGAAGGTAGCTGATAATGACAGTCTTTATTACTTGGTAACCATGTTGTTTGGTCCTTTTACAACATTCCCATAAACCCCAACATGGCTGTATTTCTTTGTAAAGACCAACCTTAAAGTCTGCTCCCATTGTCACAGCATTTAAAACTGCATAAATTAAAAACATGAAACCTAAAACAACTTAATAAAATTAATGATTTCTTAGTTGCCTGAACCAACTGGTACTAATCATCCATCACTGTGCAAATTCTTAGCATGACCACCCAGAATCCTGATCTAGATTAAACCAGGGGATCATCACAAGTTCTTTTCAATAAATATCATTAACCTGCAAGTTAAAAAGTATAAATTGGTACAATGTCATCATCAAAATCAATTTGATTACTAGACCGTTGTACATAGTGGCCTTCACTTCACTTATAAAGAGTCCGCCTGTTCTGTTAGTTAAAATCACCCTTAGAAATAAAAACTGCATGAAATTAAAGAAGAAACCTGTCGGAGGTCACGTGAGGATGTGTCGTCGCTTGTTGAGCAGCAGTGGATTCTGAGCGTGGGGGACTCTTGAATGGGCGAGACGAGCTCTTCCATCTGATCCGGTGGTCCAGAAGCACAGACGTCCCCCAACTTTGTCCCTGGCGGCCTGGACGCGGCTGTCCCCAACAACAACCGTCCCTTTAGTTGGCAATGTCCCGATATATGGAGTTGGTGGTCGTGAGGCCAAAGATGAAAGCTCCAATTGTAACCATGACGATGCCAAAGACCACTAATCCGTGCCACCTGTAGCAGAGAGGGAGCAAAAGAAGGGTTAAACTCTCCCGGTTGACTCCGGGACATCGCCGGATGAACAGCGGCTCACCTGGCGGAGCGGATGTCGGTCTCTGACAGCTTGGCTTGGATTAAACACAGACCTGTGGGGGTCAGAGACACTCATCAGACATCTGTGGGACGCTGGACTCACTTCAGGAGCTGGTCGGGGGCGTTACCCGGGAACACAAAGATGAAGCAGGCTGCCAGGCCTCCGATCATGGAGATGACCCGGCCGATGTCGGGGATGAAGAGCGCCAGAACCAGCGTGACCACGAACCACACCAAGGTCTGCAGGACGCGCCTCCGTTTCTCACGGCGGACACACACCTCCACGTGCTCGCCTTGGAAACGCAGCCACAGTCCTTCGATGACCGCCCTGGAAGGAAGTGACGGCGAGTCGGTGACACGTTGGCTTGACCCCCGACTAATCCCGAGATGCTTGATTAAATCTCAATAAGTTATCAACAGATTATAAGGAAACTGTCAGCAGGTGTTGATAGTGGGCCAAAGAGGAGCTGATTCAATATTCCACATGTTCCTGATTCTGGAGGGACTTTGAGTTTTGATCTTCCAGATCAAAGGTAAAGAGGTTTGTAACATTACGTAAGTTAGTAGGTTAGTAGGCCCACTATGTTACGTAACCTTGCATTATGTATATATACTAACTAATGGGTGTCAGTCACAATATGTGGTCATGTGCTCGGTTAAGTCTGGTACAGGTACGGCTCTGGCAACAGTTCAGTAGTAACACATCATAGGTGCAGTTATAACACTGTTATAACAGTGTCGCTACAAACAGCCCTACTTTAACAGTGCATTTAAGGCAACACGACACAAAAAAGTTTAATAGATGCATCTATTAACCTATTAACCACAAGTGTAACTGGTTAATCCGTTGATCTCACCTGCCACAAAAGTGTAAAATTGGATAGGAAGTGACGACGCAGATGACGATGAAAGCTCTTGCGAACGCCACGGCGATGTCGTTGGAAGGGTATGACATCAAAATATCCTGACTGACGTTGGAGCCAAAGGTCAGGTAGCCACAGACCCCTGATCCAGAGCAGAGAAACAAGCGTTTAAAGATCAACAAACATCAGAATCTGTGATGGAGCCACAGATGATCAACTTCACTGTATCAGGATTCGGAACTTCGTTAGAGAGCTGCTTCCTAAACTCGTCAACATCGTGATTACCTGTTCCTGTGTAAACAAAGAGGCAGATGATCATGCTGAGCGTGACGACAACTCCCCAGGGTTTTATCTCCTTTCTGCTCATGCTGTTGAACACCGGCACGCAGCTGACATGGCACTGCGGACAGAGACGTTTAATCCATCGACACAAACGGAGACATTGCTAATGTCGCGGGGCGCTCGTATAGATACCTGGAAACCAAAGCATATGGTGGGCATGGCGTTGAAAACTGCCGTCCAGGAGGTTGAACTGTAACAAACATCCATCAGAGACGGGTCAAGGACGCCGTCCCCAGCACATAAACACAGCCAAGACATTTAAAAGAGCATAAAATAGCTCACCTGGTCGAACCAAAACCAGGAGTCACCTCTTTATCCGGCCAAATATACTTTATAATGACCACGACAGTCACGTACCAGGTCCCCAGCACGCTCAAAGCGCTGCAGTCAAACCAAGAAAACAACATCTGACATGGAGCTAAAGCCGTTTGGACCCTGCGCGTGAACGGAAGCCGAGTGTCCGTACCTGGCATATTTCTGAAAGCCAATCTCTTTTGGAATGGAGAGAGGCAGAATAACCAGCACCGCGGTGACAACAATGGTAAATTTGCGGTCAGTGTACCAGTGAGTGCTGACTGTGCTGTCTGGTTCATGAGCCAGGGCAGCGATCACTGCAACAGGAGGAGGAAACAGACAAAGACAGAGTAAATGGCAGCGGGGTTCGGGCCCAGCGCCCGTGCACACTCGTGCACACCGCTCAGGATAAGCAGCAGCGTGGACGGAAACCACATCCCGTCTGCAGGCAACATTTCCGCACGGTCAGCATTTCAGAACGTGGAAGTGTAAAACTGGATCACATGAACGGCGCCAGTAAAAAAGTAAAATTCTCCACGCACTTTGGTCTCATCAGTGACGGTTCCGTCTCTTTTAAAGGGCGATCAGCCCTGACAAACAGCCAAACGGCTCAGAGTTCTTCCTCCTTAGAACACTTGGGCGGCTTTGATTGAGCAAAAATGACGGATTCCAGCGGGGGCTCGTATGCTTACAGCGATCCAGTTGGTCTCCGATGACAATGAAGAAAGCAATGCAGGTCCCAAAGGTGTAGACGGCGATGGATATTTCACAGAGGACTCCTGTGACCTTCCCGCACGTGGCTCGAACCACCTCCTGATAGGTGCTTTCATTAGAGACCTAAAGGGAGCAGACAAGTCATCACAGCCTTTCAGTCTGGGTCCATTCTCGTTTCATTCTTCAGCTTTTGACAGGCGACGCACAACTCAACGTGCTTCGCTCTGCTGAGGTTGAAGAACGGGAAACGGTTGTAAAATTAACGGGCCAGAACCTGACAGAAGGGGTACAAACCTCAGAGCAGTAACCGAGGACCACCAGGCCACTGATGATGAAGATAAGCATGAACTGGAGGGAAGAATCAGAAAAGAGTTAATGTCGTTCCTGATAATGCAGCAGTTCTGTGTTGGTCACGCGTGATGATGACGCAAATGTTTGTTTGAGGACGATACGTGGTGCTTCTGTGTGTAGTGAGGGGGGTGTTGGAGGACTCTCCTCACCATTTGAAGCATCACCCCTGCAGTGATGCCTCCTGCCATACTGAACGCTGCAGGGAAATTGAGAAGACCTGCTCCCAGAGCTGCATTGACCACGATGACCACTGCTCCCAGGGACGACACGCCCGCCGTCCTCCTCGTCTCCGCCTCGAGGTGTCGGTCGGTGTCCACGCTGGGGCTCTGCAGGAGCCACGCTCTCTCTCCGGAGTTAATGCTCCCGGCGCCGGCCCAGTCCTCAGCATCATTGTGAATGGCCATTGAGACGAGCGGCGAAGGAGAAGCAGGTCAGAAATGTCTGGGTGGATGGGGGTGATGCAGCAGACGTCGGTGGAATATCTTTAGTTCCACGACCGGCAGGATCCAGTGGAGGTCTCTCAGAGGTAGAACACCGGTGGAGCCTGTCGGTAACGATCTGATAACATATAAGAGTGACAGAAACAATTACATGATATCAGCACAACACAGATATGTGTCTTTGAGAGTTTAAATGACTGTGAACACACGCATAAAAAAGCAGCATGTTTCAGTACAGCATAAAATATTTATCAAATAAACATAGCAACAATAAAATACGACTTTTACAAAAAGACGGGGGAGCAAAGTGACACATTTGTCACACGTATATAAAGAAGATCTGAGCATTGCGTAAGCCATTTGGCTGCAATAGTAAGGCAGATGTTCACAGCCAGAGAAGATCCAGATGTTGTTCGGCTAACCATAACTCAATTAACTGCTAACGTTTTCCACATCCACAACAATTAGGTACCAACACAAAATGGAAAAAACGCCCATTGAAGTTTGGGGTGAATAAGAAGTTTCTACAAATCAACACTGAGTCACTCTTTGTCTGGCGGCTCCTCGTCAGCCATCGTTACACCTAGCTGTGCATTAGACACAAACACTAGCTACCTTCAGCAAACACGCCACACATAAAAACAATCAATGCTGTCGGGATATAAAACCACATCGATTTAGCTGATTCATAAAGTGTAGTTGGAAGATCGAGTACCTCGTCTGTGACGCCGCGTCCACCGCAGACGAGGACTGAGCTGCCGTCTGTTTTGGCAGCTGAATTAACGTGACCTGATCACGTGATCGACCCTTTTCCTTGGCGTTGTGGGTAATGTAGTTTTGTAATCATTCGCTTTCACTTCGCGAGAGGAAACCGCTCCAATTCAGTATCAACTCTCGTGAGGATATAACTTTAACTACTGTTTAATATGTTCAACATGCCACAAATGGTTCGCGAGTCAAGGCAAAATAAGGATGTTGTTCTGGGTCTGAGGCAACAACCTCCATTCTGGACCTTGTTTATTTCTAGGCACTACAGGCCAAAATACTTGTACCTTCACAGTTACTGTGGAAATGGGATTTTACATTTGTAGGCCACTAAGTCAATCTGATAATATTACAAATTGTTTTATTTCCACAATACAACCGTTCCTACCAAAGTTGAGGAAGCTACAGCATATTGTGGCATTCCACTGAACAGGAACCTTCAATGGAAACCAGGCCAACATTTCTGAATTGAAATGAGGAACTTACAGAACTCTACTTGCCATAGAGTCATCTAAAATAAATAAATAAATAAACCCTTCAATTTACTGGTCAATAACAAAAGAATTTTTAAGAAATGCACATGCAATATGACAGTCAATATTAGGTCAGGCTTAATGGGCCAAGCAGGTTTTTTCTGATAATACTGCAGCAAAAATTACTGGCTGAATCCCTGCCAGATCATCCAAATCCCTTCCAGTCGCAGCAACTTCCATTCGATGTACAATGACATGAAGATGGTCTAATCGCCACCAGGGCTGCTTATTTAAAGTCCGCTTACAGAAGCATCATAGCAGACTGAGGCCTCCCAGGATGTGCAGTTTACCCAGGCCTGCACCCTGGAGTCGATGCTCCGAGGCAGAAACACGTCGGGATGCAACAGTTCTAAGCCCAGAGTCATGGACACATTCATTGCTAATCATGATACGAAGCTGGGAACCTGCAGACCACAGTAGCTGGAGACTCACCATCCACATCAGCCCCCACCTGCAGTGGTGTAACCGAGCATGTTGCTCCCCAAACAGAAGCGCTGCAACACTACTGGCTGCAGTGTGGACTCCACTTCCAAGGCAAACGGATGCCAACAATGGTGTAAATAATTAAACCGTCAACTCAAATAACAAAAATGAAAACACAATTCCTCTTCGACAATTTATTGTTTTTGTCAATAAAGTACATGACCACTGATCCGAAACTCTCAGAGAATGGAAAATGCGTCCACATGCCAGATGTTTAAGACTAATGAGTCGACTGGGGACAGAACCTTTCTAAAATTCATCTCATAGTCAGAGAGACTGAGGCATCAGTCTCCAGCAATAAGCACGTGTTCATCTGTTCATGGACTCTACAAAGTCGAATACAAGATTTGATAGACGTGTGAAGTATGACGACCTTTTATATCAGAAATAGCATTTGAGGAAGCGTTTGAATATGAAATGAGCATGAATTTTACCATTTTTTCCCACACACTTGATGTTGGCCTGCAAAACTAAAGTGAAACCGGTAAACTTAAACCTACATCCAACAAAATGAAAGTAACAGAGATGAGTACCTGTCAGAGGTAATAAGAGTACCGTATTACTGGATGGCTGATTATTCCATGAACAACTCGATTTGACTGATGGACTGATAATCCAGTTTAGAAATCAAAACAGTGCTTCACACCTAATAAAGTGCAACAACTCCACTATTTAAGCAATAAAGCGCTTTGTCATGGACAACAAACATATCTGGGGCTAAAGCTAATCAGTATAACAATAGCCTGATGTCTTTATATGTTGAGCATTGAACCGATTAATCAGGAAACAAATACATTTATGGGGCACTAATGCACAGCCAACGCTAAGTTTTACATAATAAATAAGCAATAATCTGTTAATGGAGACGGGCGGAGTTTAGAATTTATAAAGCCAATTCAGGGAAACCGTTGTGGAAAGTGGAAGCGATGCTTTTAAACAATTCCACACAATGCAAAGTGATATAATGATGTAGCCCACTCAGAATGTCTAAACATCATGTTGTTCTTCAGGGATGAAGTCGTCATTGAAATTTGCCGTTGCTCTTTCACGCTGCTGCCTTTCACCCGTCGCGCTCCACGCCGTCTCCGCCCTACTTAGTGACAGCATGGATGCCATGTGCCAGGTAGCCCACGTTCCCAGACGTCACGCCTGCCATTGAAATTCTTCCATCCTTGGTCATGTACACTGAAAACTCCTTTGTCAGGCGTTCAACCTGCACAAAACACAAAACCAGCACTTCCGGATGTTAGTTTATTAAATGTAATAGAGTTGCGTCATTACAGTAAGACGCTATTACCGTCACTAATGTGAGCTAGTGGTGAAACCTCTGAGCACCAAAAGATAAAATGTTTAGAGCAAATATCCTGACGCTGTCGGTGGCGTTAAATATTCTGTTACATTTGCCTTTAAAAAGATCAACATGGGTTATTTTTTTAAAGGGGAAAAGAAGACGCAGGAACCTGTTCGGGTTTGAGGCCTGTGAAGCAGAACATCCCGATCTGGTCGGTGACATGCTGCCAGTTGTGGGTGGAGCCTTCATTTTTCAGACCAGCCACCAGCTGTTCCCTCATCTTAATGATGCGGTTGGCCATGCCGTGCACCTCCTCCAGCCTTTCGTTTGACAACACAGTGCAAGCAAATGATTAGTAAAGGAGAGATGAAGCCATGAACCTATTCAAACTACTCTGGTAGCTTCTGGAAGGTCGTACCACAGCGAGCGCAGCTCTGGCGTGTTGAGAATAGTTGCTGCGATTCTGGCGCCGTTCATTGGTGGGTTGGAATAAATTGGCCTGATGAGGATTTTGAGCTGGGACTCGACCCTCTTTGCCTCTTCTGCGTCATTACACACCACAGTAAAACCTCCCACACGCTCACCTGTGGAAACAACATGCATCAACACCCAATTAACAAGTTAATCCTGTAGTACAGCACATATATACTACATATAGGCAGTAGAACATCTGTACATAACATGGTTGCTTTGTTATCAATTCAAAATTGAGCTCTTTTGTTCAAAGTCAGACAAGCAAACACCAGCTGTCCCACATCCTCAGTGGAGGTAATGAATCAACAACTTAGAGTCCAGTAATGTTCTCAATACCCAGTTCTCACCACTAGGTGGGGGTAGAACCACACTACCCAACTATAGCGCTATGCTCTCCACCCATCGAAGAACAGTAGTGGACCTTTTCCCACCACAGAAAGTACAGAACAGTTCTTCAAACTACAACAGAGGTAATTTTGGATTACGTAAATATGAACATCACTAAAGAGAAAAGCCCTTGACTACATAGAGTTCAGGTCACCTACTGACAAAAGGTACCGGTATTCATCCTGGTTTCTCTGGGCAAAGTGCATCATTTTGTTACCAATTGTAATTAAGTATAATCCTCAGTGAAATCAGACTGACCATAGAGGCCCATGTTCTTAGCAAAGGACTGGGAGAGCAGGACGTTGTGGCCCTGCTCAATGAAGTACCGCACAGCCCAGGCATCACGGTCAATATCTCCACTCGCAAAGCCCTGATAGGCCATATCGAAGAAAACAAGCAGGTTTCTTTTCTGTAAAAGGACAAAGAGAGAAACCATTTATTCAAAACTGATTTTAGATTATTAAAAACACAGAAAATGTTCTTTATTTTTACAGATGCATATTCACCTTGACAATGTCAGAAATCTCCTTCCACTGCTCAGTCCTGGGGTCCACACCGGTGGGATTGTGGGCACAGGCATGCAACAAAATCACACTCTTCTCTGGGATTGCCTGTCATTTAAAAAAAAAAAGAAAACGAGGCGTGTGTAGTAATGAAAAACTGGATGTGGGTGGCCATTGGGAGAGGTTATCCCTGAAACACAATGGCTGGGAATGTTTGCTCTCCTCTGCCATTATTAGTGTCTTACAGAGATGTCCTCAAGAGCTCCCTTGAAGTCAAAGCCACAGGTGGAGGGGTCGTAATATCTGTATGCTTTGAGCTGCATGCCAGCGTCTCTGAAGATTGGTGTGTGATTTCCCCAGGAGGGTTTAGGGAGGAACACGTCACGTGAAGCTCCATGGAAACGAGACTAGGATGAGAGACAAACACCTAGTGAGCGCACGTGCCGGGCCACATCTCTAACTTGGTTTTGCGGTCAGAGGAATTTACCAAAAAGTTGGCTCCAATACGAAGCGATCCAGTGCCTGAGATGGTCTGGACGGTGATACTCTGTTGGGAGAAAACTAAAGCTGCAATTATTTGTGCAGTCTAAAAGCAGCTTTTATCCGTATCTACTTACCCTGCCACTCTTCAGTACTTCATTATCAGCACCGAGAGCCAGCGTGGCACAGGCCTTGCTGAACTCCCCCAAACCACCGATGGGAAGGTACTCCTTGTCCAGTTGCTTGGCTGCAATGAGTGCCTCTGCCTTAATGAAAGAAATAAAAGGTTATACTTTTAAGATCCTAACCACTGGGTTTACCCCCTTTCCTAATGTGAGCAGATGCGGCCTGCAGCAACTGGCGAGCTTTACCTTCCGGACACAGCTGAGCACAAAAGGTTTGCCTTGGTCGTCTCTGTACGCTCCAACGCCCAGGTTCATCTTCTTAGGGTTGCTATCCCTCTTGAAGGCCTCTGTCACTCCCAGGATGGGATCAGGTGGGCCCATCTGAACTCCACCCCACCAGGAGCTGCAAGGACACCAGCAGTAATGAGCCAACATCTAAAAAAAGGTGCTTCCATGTTGTACATCGAAACTGTCCAACACAAACATAATGACTTGATTGCATCCGAGCTTATATAACAGTATTGTGTGACACTGGTCACACTAACCTAACTAACATTTTAACCATGATCCCGTGACCTGCTGCGGACCTAATGCCCAAGATTAACTGCTCACATGATCCAAGAATACGACAGAATACGACGCACGAACAGCTCGCACTCTGCCAGCACGAGAATAAACATGAGCCAGACTGAGGGTCCAGAGTACAAGATTTGAAGTAATACGAGGGCAAAACAAGCTCTGAATAATCTCAAGACTGCAGTAAAGCAGGAATTATCCACTAGGAAATTAGTTATGGTAATTAACTGATAATTAACAAGGCAAATGGCCAAGTCACAGTAAATAAAATCAGTTTTTAATCCTAAACAATGCTACATTGTTGCAATAGGTCACTTGTCTTTCAGGTCCATTACAGACGTTTATGATCCATGTTAACTGTACATAAGCTTCTTATCATACGAAGCTTAGAATGGTTACATAAACACATTGGAAATGCACATTGTTGATTGTGACTTTCACTGTACTACTACTTTGTTGCTGTCTCGGGTTTCTTCATCAAATTGTAACCCTTCTAAATGATGCAGCTAAATTTAAACTTAACATTTGGAAAGGGCACCAACACTCCAGCCAATAATATGCAACAATCCCTGAATTAATGGTGACACTTTAGTCTGACAAATGTAAGCTTTTTATTCAAATGCAGATGAGAAAACATCAAAAACAAAACAAAAAAGTACATGCAATTTAATATAATTCTTTAGAATAATGGGATACTCATTTATGTTTGAACAAAGCAAACGATCAGTGAAGTTTGTATCAGTGGACCACAGTAGCATAGCTCCTAAATTTTTATCAGGACACTATAGTTTCTTTTCTCTAAAGTATGTTAAATATGAAAAGAGACCAAAACATAAAGGTTATGTTTGGTGCTAACGTTGGTGCACTGAACTTGAGTTTTCATTTGCACAGATCATTTCAAAAGCTGGACTTCAGCATTAATGCAAACACCACGAACAAACGGTCAGTAATCAATAGATCTAAACTGGTTTAAGGGATTTCTTTCTAATGCCCTTTACAGTATAAATTCACCAAAGTGTTAGAAAGGATTGTCTTCATTAATATTAGAAACAGTATTGTCTATAAGTCCTTGAGAAGTCTGAACATGAGCCTATACCAAGTAAAACCATGAGGCACGCCCACACAAACAGAAATAAGGCACCGGAAACGACATCCAACTCGGCCCATGTTTAAACAGGTACCCCCCCTGGGAAAAGGACACACAAGTATTGAAAAACCCAACATGTAGATTAATTATTTGAGGCTATTTAAAAGAAAAACCCATCAAAATGAATTTGCCCTCCAAGCAGGCCATGAAAGGACACCGCTTCTAGTATCAGTTTCCACCAAGGAATTAGCCAATCAGCAATCAGGCGCAGGCGCGGTAGCCAATCACCGCCAGCGACGTCATCAACTACGACAAGTCGCTTAGCTCAAACTTATTAGTGCACTGACAATCAAGGCCACCGCGATTGTCAAAATCTTTAAAGAGTTGCGATATAAAGACAGCAAAACCATCAGTTATTAGACATAAAGTGCTACAGACATTTTGAACATGAAGCAATTTGAGAGCCCTGCATTTGAACACCGGAGCAGTTTTCCACGGAAGTCTACACGTTACAGATACGCCATTACAGATACTTTGATTAGCAGCAATATTGCTGATAGAATAAAGTTACGTCCAGCTGTTAATGTAGCCACAATCATATTTTAATACCGCACTTGATTTATTACTTCACCTGGTTGGGACAACGTTAACTGAACGGTGCAGAGGTTCACACAATATGGCCTTTGCTAATTTTTTGACCCCTGTGTCTTTAGCTTGCCAGCTAATACAGCTAAAATAATTAAATGTAATTTATTGAACGGGCTGACAATGTTTATCCTTAAAATAATACGACTGTCGTGTAAGCTAACCGCAAAACACGCCACTATATTTGCAACGAATTTCTACCCATTTTACATATTTCCTAACTATTCTTTACCTGTTACGAGTGGCAAAAACTCCCATGGATGGGGAAATATTCCCCAGGCAGTAGAATAACTTGTTGGATTTAAGCAGGGCCATCGTTTCACAGCTTCTGGGAAGAGAGCCTAGCAAGATGTGGACGGATGTGAAGGGCAGGCTCGACCAAGATGCAACGCTCCGTACGTGATGACGTCAAAAGGGCGACGTCGCCTTCGTCTTCTTCTTCTCCTCCTTCTCGGCCTTTTTCTTCTTCTTCTATTAATTGGTAGTTGATAACCAGCTTGTAAGATCATTACCGCCACCTTCTGGATTGGAGTATGAAGCAGAATGCCCTATGGTCTGTCCTGCTATCTAAAAATCGCCCTATAAGCGACATTGTCCGAATTCCTCCTCAATAATTCTGTGAGATTCCATGGTACTTTATTTATTTGAGGAGAGCGTCGCCTATATCACATTAAATGTGATGACAACACAGAGAAACGGAGTAAACAGAGGATCCTAATCAAAATTTAACGCCAGAGACTCATATTATCGCACTTGTCGGTCCCCTCTGCAGCTGCTTGATGCGCCCACTTGAGGGCGACCTCACACAAAACACCGCTGCATCGTCTTTCGGGGCCAAACTTGCCGCAACGCGATCCCTAAATTCTATATTTTGTATTGCATATTATTGTTCATTGTTGCTTGTAGAAGCCGTCTCTGGACCTTCTTCATAACTGATGTAATCGGCAGTATACAGAATTTTGGAATATCTTTAAAAAGTTAATTCATTAATGGATTGATTAATAATATTGATGTTGCCATGTAGTTCAAAACTATAAAAAAAATTCTCCTGAAATGAATTATTTTAAGCTCATAGTCACCAAATGTAAGAAAGTTGTTCACAGATTGAGCGGCAGCTTTACTGATGGATAGTCTTTGTAGACAGTACATCTATGAATTCCCCCATTTCCCCCATATGGCAGTTTTCTGGCATCCAAAAATAGTATTAGAGCAGGACATCACCTTGGCTCGGGTAAAATCCTATGCAGAGATGTGGCTGAATATGATGTACTTTTAACAGTTTCATTTTTTATTCAGCAGCATGGGTTCAGCAATGTGCAGAGTTTCCATCTTGTTTCCTTTAATATTGCAGAGTGTTGCTCTTTTACATCTCAGGATGTGTGTGTTCAGAATCTCAGACCTTCGCGGGTTTGTCCTTGAAACACTTTAAGCATTTAAAGTGATGACAATTCAATAAAGCGGGACGGTGAGCACGAAAATGAACTAACAGCAACAAAGGAATTAGAGAAAAGCGATAATCTGAAAACACAGTGAGTGAGTGAGTGAGTGAGTGAGTGAGTGAGTGAGTGAGCGAGCGAGTGAGCATCTCTGGGGGGCATGTCGTTGGCACCCTGGGGTGCGCGTTCCTTAAAGCCCTCAGCCCACCTGAGCGCCGTTGCCAACCATGTCCATCTCTTCATGACCACAGTGTGCCACTGTCTTCTGATGGGTACTTCTGTGTGTGTGTGTGTGTGTGTGTGTGTGTGTGTGTGTGTGTGTGTGTGTGTGTGTGTGTGTGTGTGTGTGTGTGAGAGAGAGAGAGAGAGAGAGAGAGAGAGTAAATAACAGAATGAATCTCATCTGTCAGTTGAACTCGCCCGTTTCATTCCTCTCACTAAGTGGGACTGATGTGTGTGAAGGAATCAGAGCGGATATAACTCTCATTTTCCTTGTCAGCAGTTAACAGCTTTGGGGGGTGGCATAGTTTTACCGTTTTCCTCTGTGTGTTTGTGTGTGTGCATGTGTTTATGCCGTGTGTGGTTGTTGCAAACACTGAAGGTATTTTACACTCGATTGTTTTGTATGAGTGAGCGCGTGCTGCTTTAAAGATAGTGAGTTTAATTAAAGATGAAAGACACGATTATTAATTGATGGAAGGTAGAGCGCTTCATTCTGCTGCACCACGGGGCTGCGAGGACTCATGGTGCTAAAACTAAAGAGGATATTTTCTCTCATTTCATATTTCATCTTCTGAAATATGAAAAGAAGCAACATAACATTTTTAAATCAATAATAAATAGATTTTCACCTCATACTTTTTCAATTTCAGACTTTGGGATCAAAATTGGAATTTAAAGCTTGAATTGTATTTTCATATTTTAGCAATAATGCTGTTGGTGCTGTTTTTTCTTATAAATCTGTACAAAACTAAAGCGGAGAAGGATCACCCTGCCGGGTGTTTGCCCCCCTCTTGGATCGTACCACTCTCTCACCTCTCCAGACAGCAAAGCAGCTTTGGAGACTCTCCTCTATGAAAAATGGAGCAGCTTTTTCCACATCTCATTCTCTGCTACCAGGAGACGTGAGGGTGGGGCTCTCTGGAGAGAACGCTCCTGCTCTGGGCATCGGAGGCAGAGCTGTAATCTTCACTGGAATGGGGAGACTCTCGATATGGGGGAATTATTCCTTCTTCGCAGGGCCAAAAAAAACAATTGGAGGCAGTGACGATGATGGTATGATCCCCTGATGGCACCAGTGTAGATATGATATTTTAATAGACTATATACATAGATGTGAATAATCAGGGCAAGACATGTTGTGATATATTTATTTATTCATTCCTCAGTAACAGGTCAATCTTTAGAACGTTTCGTCTTTATCTTTATATACTGTATTTAATCGAACAGTTCAAGCCTTGAAAACAGGATATTATTCAACTAAATAAAATCAATAAAATACACAAACAGTTGTTAGTGATAACAAATTAACTGCAAAGTCTAGATTTGAGCCAAATGTAAAAATACAAATGCATATTTAAAAAAAGAAGAAAACAGCCAAAACAGCAGGGCCAAGCAGTAAACTTTGTGATCTCAGAAGCACTTTTTTTCTTCCATTAGAGGTGTTGTAGGGGGGGTTAAGGGTCACACATGCACCGGATTATATCAGGGTTAATAGGGATGGAAGCATCGTCGGGGTGGTCTCCGGCAGGCCGGTCACAGAGCGGAGTCTCGACACAGGACGATCTCCAGCTCGGTGCGGTACAGCTTCCCCCCGTCAGACAGAGCCATGATGCTCGCCTTGTACCCAGCCAGCCCTGTCGAATCCACATCCTGGGAGAAACCACACAGGCACACATGGGCAGAAGGCACGCCGGAGATCAGGCTGCTATATTTGGCGATCAGAAAAGTAACCTGAACAGAACAATCAATAGGCTGGGTACCATTTTGTTCTTGTCACAGAGGTCCTTCAGCAATGCATCCAGCTCCTGCTCATCAATATAGCCATTACCGTCCTGGAGAGAGGTGGCACAAAAGGTCACAGAAGACATAAACATAATCTGGGAAGGGTTGAAATTCAATGATCCACAGCTTTGCTATCAGTTCCGTGTCTGTAAATGTCAGTGCTTCAGTGGCTGAATGATTATTATGATAAGAAAAATTTCTCTGAATATGAGGAGAAAACACAAAGAATTGATTTACACACACTTGCTTTAGATTTTTACCATTCCAGTTGTCATGTTTAAGTCAATTTGAACATGTTAGCTCCTTTTTTCCCCCTTCACACCAACCAGAGGCCTCCCTGGGTATTAAAATCATCCTTTAACGGCAAAGATGGGAATCTTAATTAAATGCTGCAAAAAATAACCAAAAGTCGAATCATCTATGAATCAATACCAGTATCCACTTCCTTGACAATTGTACAACATTTTACACAAATGAATCCCAGTTACAGGGTGGCTGAATGGCCAACTGTCATCCCAAGAGCCGTTGCCACGGCTACGGTAGACCTATCTGAAAGTGGACACATCGGAAAATAATTTGGTCACCTTGTCGTAGTAGGTGAAGAGCGAGTCAAACTCTTTGACCGTGAGTCTTATGCCCTGAAGACAGAAAGAGGAGGAAGCACAAACATTACTGGAAACTTGGGACATTTCTAGAGAGCGGTGAAAGCAGTGAAGATCCAGAATTGATATTAATCCACGCAGATTATGATAACTGGGACTACAGTTGAGTTAATCCAGATCAGCAAACTAATCCTCTGTTACAAAGGAATTGTTGATCTGCTCCCCCAAGCTGGCATGTGTGCACGGGAACATTCATGACAAAGTACAAGCAGATGTGTAGATGATGGTTTTGGCCCATTCTATTTCCCATTTGACACTGAAATCCTAATCTGTAGACCTCCGATGTTGCACAGCCGTAATATTCATATTGGATGTGGAACTAGAAAGCAGCCATGGCTTTAAAAAGACTTTGCCTTCAATTATCAAATTGATTTAATCCAGTAACAGCAGCAGCTACAGCAGCAGCTACAGCAGCAGCTACAGCAGCAGCAGCTACAGCAGCAGCTACAGCTACAGCAGCAGCAGCTACAGCAGCAGCAGCTACAGCAGCAGCAGCTACAGCAGCAGCTACAGCAGCAGCTACAGCAACAGCTGCAGCAGCAGCAGCTACAGCAGCAGCAGCTACAGCAGCAGCAGCTACAGCAGCAGCAGCTACAGCAGCAGCAGCTACAGCAGCGGCTACAGCAGCAGCTACAGCAACAGCTGCAGCAGCAGCAGCTACAGCAGCAGCAGCTACAGCAGCAGCTGCAGCAGCTACAGCAGCTACAGCAGCAGCTACAGCAACTACAGCAGCTGCAGCAACTACAGCAGCAGCAGCAACTACAGCAGCAGCAGCTACAGCAGCAGCAGCAGCAACTACAGCAGCAGCAGCAGCTGCAGCAACTACAGCAGCAGCAGCTACAGCAACTACAGCAGCTACAGCAGCAGCTACAGCAGCAGCAGCTACAGCAGCAGCTACAGCAGCAGCTACAGCAGCAGCTACAGCAGCTACAGCAGCAGTAGCTACAGCAGCAGCAGCTACAGCTACAGCAGCAGCAGCTACAGCAGCAGCAGCTACAGCAGCAGCAGCAGCAGCTACAGCAGCAGCTACAGCAGCTGCAGCAGCAGCAGCTACAGCTACAGCAGCAGCAGCTACAGCAGCAGCAGCTACAGCAGCAGCTACAGCAGCAGCTACAGCAGCTACAGCAGCAGCAGCAGCAGCTACAGCAGCTGCAGCAGCAGCAGCTGCAGCTACAGCAGCTGCAGCAGCAGCAGCTACAGCAGCAGCAGCTACAGCAGCTACAGCAGCAGCAGCTACAGCAGCAGCAGCTACAGCAGCTACAGCAGCAGCCAGTATTATTTAAATCCCGATGCCCTGAAGCAAGAGCGCAGCGTTGATGTCTGCAGAGTCCGTTGGTAGACAAACCGATAATGCTGAGCAACACTGTTGCCGCTGTACACGACTGTTACAAGAACACCTTTTAAATTGTTACAGTCGATGTGCACAAAAATCAATGAGAGCAGAATCTTACCTCAAACTTCAGCAGGAAATTTTCATGAACTGGCAAAAGCCTGCGGCACAACGACAGGGAGGACGCCGTCTCGTCAGCATGAATTAAGACCGGCGTTCAAATGTACATCCAGACAAAAGCAAAGGAAAAAGCTAGAATCTCACCGCGCCATCTCAGAGAGGCCGAGCTTGCCGTCGCCATTGAGATCAAACATCCTCAGCTGGAACATACACAACAGAGAGCAGTCACACTCACACACAAACACACAAACACGCTAAAAACGCCTCCAATGAGGCAGTAAAATGGCCGCCCTTTGGTTCAGATTTCCTGGGAGACATTATTTACTTATTTTAGAGGCGATGAAGTGCTTCAGTGTGTGGGTTCGATCTACATTCGGGCTTCATTTTGGAGGATTTCTCCACGGAAGTCTGGATTTGTGGTTCAGAATTGTAGGAGACTCACAATCGTCTGCGTGTACTCGTGCAGCTTCTTCTCGTCGTAGCTCTTGTTCGCCTTCTTCAGCAGGTCTGACAGGAAGCCCTGAGGAGAGGCAGAAAAGTCATTAGGAGGTGATAGATGCTGTTACTAACTTAGTAATTGAGATGTTATTAATGTGCAGACTTTAGGGTGTTTCACATCACGGAGAGAATTTTCATTCATAATCTTAAAGTGTAAAATGATCAGAAGAGACATTTATATTAGTGTAGGGGGAAAAAAACCTGTTGATAATAATAATAATTACATATAAATGCATCTATTATTTTACAACCGGAACAAACAATATGATGTAATACTCAAGTAAACCTGTTTTTATAAAGGCTTCCTGTCTAAAATTGTTATTGTGGATAATTCATGAGTGTGCTGCCGTCCCTGCTCAGGCCGGGCTTCGGCTGCCAAACCACATTTACCTTCCACGTTAGAGACTTTTGAACGTCACGTTTTACCTTCAGCTCGTTGGATTCGATGTATCCGCTACGGTCAGAGTCATACTTCCGCCAGGCCTGAAGCAGAAAGGTGACAGTGAACCGACGGCCATGAACCATCTTTTCTGCTTCATATAGGAAACATTAAAGCACAGTTTTGCACCTGGTTTTGCGTCTTCTGACGAGGTGTAAATATAGAATTTGTCAGAGATAGACTCCTGAAGGCCTCCAGCACTCACTGATGTTATCCCGCAGAAAGCTGCGCTACATTTATAATGTATGGAGGTCTGAGAATAGCTTCACCACAGAGAGCAGCTTGAACATGGTACTATCGCTGAAAACGCCCCCTCAACACTGGCCTGGGTTTGCCCCCCCCCCCCCCAAAGAAGAGCAGATGCCTGATGCCACACTGTTCCCTCACTAATTACTCCAGCAACTGAAGGAGAGCGGTCACTGATGGCCTTCCAGGTGGTTAAAATGGGGCGACTAAAACATGGCTGTTGATCTGCCGCCAGCATGTTGACAGTCAGGAAGGTGAGCTCGCACCAAAAGCTGCTTCTGTGTCTGAAGGGTTGGAAAAGTCCACACGTTTAGTCTTCTTTACTCAGCAGACAGGCAACAGAAGTCCCGGAGCGTTGTGTCCCAGAGGCTCTGCAGACCCAGCAGTCCTCCTGTTTGGGGGGGGGGGGGGGGGGCTACGTTCTGAAGTGTCCTTGAGCAAGACAGCAAACCTCCGAGGCTGAATGAGCGCGTGAACGCGTCTGTGCCGACTAGAAAAGCAAATGCTGGATTAGTTACCGTTTGAGGCGATCTGAGGTTGATTTAGCGCCTCAGGGTAGTTTTCCTTTTTCATCAGAGGGGCGGCGCTATTTTTTAACCCCCCCATTCTTTCCCAGCCCAGTGCTGATGAGTGAGATCTTATAATCTGACCAACTGAAGAAGCACAAACTTACAGCCATAAACTCAGAGCTGGATCCCACAAACTCTCTGAAACACAGCAGGAAGTTTTCTTCTGTGGGCAAAAGCTGAGCCAACTGGAGCGGGAAGCACAAAAAGACACATTAATACTGTTACACAGAGATTCGCGCACAGATGACGGCAGTTCGACTTCAGCTGGCAACCAGCTCTGGTCCCAAATAGAAGAGGAGTAAATCAGTTCGCACCTCCAGCATCTCGATTCTGCCGTCAGAGTTTTTGTCAAAGCTGGCCATGAACTCCTTCATCTTTTCTTTGAATGCAGCGTGCGAAGGATCCTGGAAGCAGATGAAATGAACCCATTTGCATTTAAGACACAGTAATGCACAATAATGACCCTGACGTGCACGTGAGCTGCTCATGAAGGTGCTCACCACGCTGGCTGCTGTTCCTCGCCTCGCAGTCTCCAGCTCCCTGATGAAGTTCTCCAGCTCCTTCCCTTCGATGTAGCCGTTTCCTGCGGACAAACCGGAGAAGCTGAGCTGGTACGACGGGAAGGTTTTGTGTTAGCTTGCCAGGGAATGATGTTTGTGGAAACCTGACGCAGCGGATCACTTTTGGATCCTCCTTAAGTGCGTCTGTTCAACCGGCGTCCACACCTGTGCACGTATTTGCTTTTTGCTTTTATGGCAAATCGGCGACGCTACTGGATCTCTGCGCAACTGTGAAAAAGGAGCCGGAGGAAATAGAGGCTGAAAAAGTCCCGTGTCTCTCACGCCAAATTGGTATTTATCAGCGGTCGGGGGAAATTGAGGAGACAGGGGATCCATGCAGCTGAATTGTGGGTGGTCTAATGAGTGTTTTGTCTAAAAGAGTTAAAGTGGGCAGCCAGATTGATGCTTATTGGGGCGCTGCCTCCTCGTGTCGAGGTCCAAACTTCAGCACAACGGGGAAAGACGCTCGATACAGTCGGTCTCTTCGCTGGTTTCCCCGTGAGAGCCAAAATTAGTCTTTCTTTTTAATAACAACAAGGAGTCCCATCTGTCTTTTTGACCTTTATCCCACAAAACAGGAGGGTAAAAGTAAACCAATTCAGATAAATACTGAGGTTCACCCTTTTCATCTGTCCCTAATCTTTAATCCACTGATCTAATTCCCTTTCCTCCAATTCCCCCCCCCCTCATCTGCATCACACAATCGGCGCTTTGCTCGAGAAACTGTGAAGAAACCGTGACAGCAGCGTAACGGCCTATTGACGCTGTATTGAAAAACAGTAATGGGGGCAAACAAAGGAGACGGATTATGGATTTTTACCATTTCGTGTAATTCAATTTCAATTTAGACGCGTGTGTTGTTGGCGGGGGATTGGCTGCTGTCAGCTGCTACAATCGGGAGGCAGAGAGGAGCAACTCAAACACATGTCTGTGTGTGCACGTTTCCACAGGAACGCGGACCGTGTGGGTTTGGAACTGATCTTTTTAGCTGCTGCTCTGCTCCGCTAATTAGAACCGTCTGATCCACGAGAACCCGGAAAGCAGCATCTCGTCCCTAATAACGTCTGATGGGCCTCTTCAAGACGAGTGATTTCATTCCCCCGAGCTAAAACGGATTACCTGAGTAAATCTCTGCCAGTTTGGCAACCAATCAGAACCGGTTTCATCCAGTTATATAAAACGCAGGTGTACGCACGCACGGAGCCATTTCTGGAGTGTGCACTTCTATGAAGTTAGCATCTTTGACTGAGCCATAACTCTTTGGAGGTACGATGTTCAGCAGAACGGAGATCAAGACGGACGGCCCGAGAGAGCGAGGCCAGCACACATCAATCCCCCCCGACAGGCTGCAGTAGAGCGGCTGTGACCGTCTCAGGGTGGTGGCGCTCCTTTATCCTACACTTCCTTTATGCTCTGTGGTTGCTTGTGCTCCGCACAGCTACTGTCACTCCTCAGTGTGCTCGGAATAACTGGGAAATCGCCGTTGCTTCAGGTGAAGTTGCGTAATGTTGACCACAGAGCTGACAGGTTAATGGGGAACTCAAACAAGGCTGGAATAACCTCGTGGGTTTAAAGTATCGCGATGGTGTCGGTGGGAAAATGAAGGAGGCAGCAGAAAAATGAAAGGCCCAAACATTTTAATATCCTGGCAGCTGATTTACCGCCTCAGCTGCTGAGTTACTGGACCTGCATATTGACAAAAAAGGCTGATGGATCACACATTTGTGGAATTGCATGCAAACCTTTACTTCCTTCTAATTGTATTTCAAATTTCTCCATTTCCCGTCGGCGCCAGCGCCCCTGCAGCCGTCAGAAGTCCCTAAAGCAGGAAGAGTTTTCATCAAACGTGACTTTATCGCTAAAACCGTACTGAAAGAGAACCAATGAGCCTTTGTTGCTGGTGACTTGTCATGAGTTCCCCAGAAACATCTGGACTCTCTTCAGTGGGGCGCACAGACAGCTCAGCTGCACACACACAGAAAGGAAAACCTCAGCTGTCAGAAACATCTCTGCACAATGAGCAGATGCAGCCGTCCACTCCCCAAAACACCGTCGACCACAGCTCCGCGGCTAATTGCTTAGCGGCAGCTGTTCTGTAATTCTCCTATTCATGATTAAAAACAGCAAAAAAAAAATCAGCTCACCAACTGATGGAGCCGCTATGAAAGGTCTGAGGACGACCTGAGTCCAGCCAGACACCAGCAGCTGTGGCTGCAACGCTGCTCCAACTACTGACAGGCCTCCAGAATCCAGGGGGGCTTTAATATTACTGAAATACTGATTATGCTCAAGTCATAAAATTAAGGATTTGCATCAAGGATTCACAAGAGCTGCTCTGATTTGGAATTGTACACAATTTGGATCATATGGTGTGGAGGTTGCTGCCATTGTTAACATAAAAACAGTCCGTGGGGGGATCATGGGGGGGGGGGGATTTCCCTGACTGACGCTCGACTGTCACTCAGACCCTGAGTTTATCCGAGGAGGTTTAACGTGGGTTTAGCAGGAAAGGTCAAAGCTTTCTCCTGAATGGGTTCAGAAAATATAGAAAAGAACGACCATAATCCTTCAATTTGTAACATGAAAACCAGTGAAGCCGGAGAAGATCAGAGATATTAGAGAACATGCTGGTGACCCTTTAGACTGTTGGGGTCGGAGAGGTCCGATCACAGTAACACGACCAATCGATGGAAAAAAGACACAAACTGATTAGAACTGAGAACACAACCAAGAGATGATTCTAAATCTTTGGCTGCAGGTTGATGCTTCCCTGCCTGGTTGCTACTACTTTACTACAGTCTCTGAATAAAAATGAAAGGTGTGGCCTCAAACCAAAGCAGAGACGTGCACGTCTGGGTCTCCGTGCACAGAAAACCAGAGAGACCCTGAAAGGAACCAATACATGAGGATCTTAGAGGGAATGAACGAATGAAACGTTCACACTGCAACATTAATGGGGGTACTTTTCACTCATTCACATGTTACGTAATATGATGGCAAACCCGGGGAGGGGGGGGGGGGGGGTGGAGCTTCCTTTTCATCAGTTTGGTGCTTTTGCTTAATTAGTCACCAACAACCAATTAGTGTCCATAAAAAGATCATCTTCATCACTGCGAAGACTTTCAGCCTCGACATCACCGTATTAAATCATGAGGAGGCACTTTGCATCAATCTCGCTGCATAATTTATTCATCGAGAGAGGCGCGCGCGCCCGCGGGGGCGCGCCCCGAGAGGCTCCGCCCATCAAAGTCAAGTGAAAGGAGAGGAAACACACCTCCCAAATCTTGTCCTCCCTCAGACCTTCTTTCTCCTCCTCCTTTCTGCATCCATCCACTCACTCTTCTCGTCCATCACTTTCTTTCTCTCCTCAACATTTTCTTCCCTCCTTTCACTCATTTTTTCCTTTTACGTTCAAATCCCACAAAAGTCACAACTTAAATTAAGCCGATGGACAACAGAATCAAATTGTAAGAAGAAAAATATACATTTTATTTCTTTAAAAAACGTTTCTGTAATATTTCTTAGAGGCTTTTGATAATTTTGTTAAAGAAAATCGGCTCACGAAGAGAACTTAAGTGTCTGCAGACGTAATGTCATATGGACAAAAACACACGTGCACTAATTAAAGGACTGGCTCAGTAATCACACTGAGCTCCGTAACATATTCGCGAGAGTCCCGCACGCCCCGCACTCACCATCAGCGTCAAAATGTTTCCAGATGTCAATGAACTGCGTGGCGGTGAGCTCGGCCAGGTGCAGGTGGGGCGGCTGCTGTGCGTGAGCTGCCATCTCTGCTGAGCTTCCTGCTTTCAGTCGACTGTGACAGTTTGAGGTAAACTTTTCCCGGTGCAGAGCTCCTTGGTTCTGGGCAGCTCCTCGTCGGTTGAGGCTTTTAAACCCCCACCCCCACCCCCGCGCGTCCAGTGGCGGTTGTGCTACTCTTACCCGCCACTTGGGGGCGCGTCCAACGTGTGGAGACGCCTGCAGGCAGCGACATCGGGACACCATGACAGGAGGTGGAGGAAGAGGAGGAGGAGGAGGAAGAGGAAGGCTCTGCTGGGCTTTGCACATGAGTTATCATTACGCTTTGATGGCAGCATCACCACCCAATCCGGCTTTTCCTGCAAGAAGAAATTTACATCAATTTAGTCGTCGGCGGGGCAACCAACTGGCTCCTGTAGGTCCGAACAGAGCCTCCAGCCTCCCTGTCACTTCCTCCCAGCTGCTTGGTCAGTGAAGCAGGAGCGGGACTCGAACCCGCAGGAGCTGCGCAGTGATCCAGGATGGACCTGATCTCCACTCAAATCATCTGATCTTCGTATTTCATCAGATTTGTGCTCCATCAATAGCTGTAATGTTCACCCCCCCCCCCCCACACCCTCCATCATTCTTCCCTGGGCCACAGATGTCGGTGGATCGCTCCGTCTCCATGGCCAATCGAACCCCGGTTTGGCATAAATCCAGGCAGCAGCAATGCGGCGGTTGCATGGCCACTAAATCAGCGACCTGCCTTTGTTCAATCCGCAGGATGACCCGTGCACTCCTCCCACCATTTCCTTCTCATTTTCCCCACCTACTGCCCAGCATCAGCGTCTCAATAAAGTCCCCATAAACTAAATGATGTTGGGAGGAGAGGGTTCACACAGAGGGGACAAAAAAGAAGAAGTAGAGGAAGACACTCATCTCCTCTCTGCCGAGTTGTGCTTCTGATCATAGAAGAACGATGGAAACAAGACCTGAAAGGGAAGATAATGGTGTGTGTGTGTGTGTGTGTGTGTGTGTGTGTGTGTGTGTGTGTGTGTGTGTGTGTGTGATACATAAAGAAGGATTTAAAAAAAAACGCTAAGCTATTTATAGAACTTTCCACTGTTAAGCCAAAACTGACCGATAAGAGAATATAAGCGGGTTTTTTAGAGCTCGGAGTCAAAGAGGTGAAGGGCCGGGATAAAAACGAAGGGATGAGTGAGGAATATAGAAGAGTAAAGGATGGGTAATGAACTGGCAAACATGTTTAGAATAAAGTGGCATGTAAATGTAAATACGTGTGCTCGTAACATCCCGTGCTGCTAACACAGACGCAGTAATTCTGTAGAACTCCACCTGGTCGTCCTGAAGAGCCTCTGCCATCGAGAAAACACGCGACTAGAAAATGATGAAGAGGATAATTAAGGAAGGCATAAGTGAGTTAGAAAACAGCTTGCAGCCATATTCTGGCCAGTTAGAAAGGCTGTAATTACCGGTTTTACACGCTAGTTATTACACACTTGCAGATAACGCGCGACGATTCTGTTGATGTTGCATTCAAAGTGTCATAATTTAGACGTGGATGAAGGTGGCTTCCTGCGGCTAATTAGAATCAAATGAAAATAACTTGGGGAGAAAACGGAGCAGGAACAATAATAATGGAAGTAAAAACAAGAGAGAAACTGAACGAAGGGCAGCAGGTGGAAATGAAGGCTGATGTGGCGTCAGGCTGAACGACCAGGATAACGTAGCTTCAGTTATTGATGCTAATTACCCCGAGTGGCTGCTGCTGCTGCTGCTGTTTCAGCTCGTCTGCCTCATCCATAACAGATATTTCCTCAGCAGCACCTTTTCTACTCATTAACTGTCCATTCACACCTGAAACAACAAGGTGACGACTCGGATTGGCTCAATGTCTAAATCTGGGTGCTGGATGCTCGACAGCATGGAGAAAAGGTCAATGTTAGAGTTTCAACTACACTGTTGAACACGGCCTGTAAACGGGGTGGCAGGAAGGCAGGTTTGCTCCACGAGGTGTTGTGGAACCTGGCCTTCTCTGCTATGTGATCGTAGAGCAATCACACAACTTTATGAGGGATGTGTGGTATTATAATTTTATTGAGTGTCAGGATAATTTGTTTTTTCTTGGCGGCCAAGTCAACGTTGGCTTGGAGCCTCCTTCAGCTGACATCCAAAGTCAATTCTTAATGCAGTGAACCCATAAAGATCCGTCCTCTGCAGCCTGAATGACTTCCAGAAACGCATGCAGGGCTTTTTCAAACTGCAATACTGACGGTGCAGTCAAAAAAACCAGACTCTCTTTTTTTATTGTTTAGTTTAACTTAAGCTGCAACTTTGACAATTCTCCCATTTCCCTTGATCCATTTGAGATGTTTTTATCCACCTGTGATAAATTCTGATCAAACGACCTAAACTATGCACAATATAACAATTATTTCACAGACTGCTCAGCTTATCAAAGGTTGAAAAGTGGAATTTGTGCGAATAGTGTTTTCTTCAATGGAAACCTGAAGCTGGATGGAAGACAGAAGCAAACCGGAGGTGGTTAAACCGAGTTTCTGCTTCGTGCTGCTGCCGAACAACGAGCAGATGTAGGTTCGTTAACAGTTCGTTATAAGCCAGATATGATATGAAAGACGTCTACGTGAAGAGCTCCCGACAGTTGTGTGAAATGAGCACCGATGGAGCGGTTTCTATTTTCCTCTGGTCTCACCTGAAACAACAGCAGAGGATGGATTTGTTCAATTACTGCAGTCCACCAGCAGGGGGCGCTCGAGAGGATTTGACTTGAGCTCTATCCTGTATTTTCACTCGATCTAATAAGATTTATTTTTAAAATAACAGAGAGTATAAAGGGCCTGTAAATGTCACCAACACTCACCCTGAAGGATGAGGGTAACTCGATGCAGGAGGCATTAATAGAGCAATCTTTTTTCTTTCTTTTTTTCAGAAAGGACCCATCCGCATTTGCCCCGGGCCTCTCCTCTCAGGTTACTGCAGCGATGCTGCATGCATGGCTGATTTGCATGCTGACGGCGGCAGCTTTACAACGAGGCGTCGCATTCATCACTGCGCACGTCACCGGGAGAAAACCAGCATCCTCTTCAACGGCCAGACTGTCGCACGAAGCCTCCGTGGCCCAAAGTACGCTGACCCAAGTGGCCGTTTATCTCCCCCCCCCCAGTGCACCGGCCATGAAAAGGTGAGCCAACATGAAGCCCAAACTCTGACCAGCGTGCAGCTCACGCAGCTTTTATGGACAGTGTTCACTAACAAACGGCACCTCGGTGATGCTGCTCTGGCCACACGCTCGGAGACACGTCGTGTACAAATTGTACGTCCTGTTGCTATGGATGGATATCACGGAGGGAGATTATTTGTGTGGAAGGGTGCATGTAGATTAAATTAGGGGGGTCTGCCTTTGACAGGCGGTGACATTTGCTCCAGCAGAAATGTGGTGGAGCAGAAGTCAGAGTGGGATGGTGTGATTTGTGTAAATTAGAGTGACAGGTTGCCTCATCGACATAATCATCTTATCAGCTGCATAATGGGGACCACCGTCAGAGATAGGAGCCGTCAGGCGCTGACAATAGAGAAAGCAGAAACCAATTTTCGGTTTACAGTACATGGGAGATCTCGATAAGTTTCCCAGCTGCTAACGGCATCAGATAAACTCCGCCGCTCCATCATTTAAGGATCTGGGTGCCGCCCCAGCGCGGCGTCCTGCATTAAACCAGCTCAACTCACGCAGTGGGAACCAAATGTGATCCATAATGCCATCTCACAGATGAGGCAGGAAGTAGGCACAGACTCACAATACCCGCTCCAGTTCGCAGAGACGGGCAACATTTTTTTTCCCTGCACCCACAGGGGAACAATTAATAGACCGGAACCCCAGGGAACACAACTTTCTCAACTGGAAAAACAACCCCATCATTGATAATAACATCACCGGAGACAAGATGTCCGCATGATGCAACAGTGGGCTCTGAAACATTATTGCTGCAAGGAGCAAAATACAGACCAGAAGCAACTGTGTCTCCAAGGCTCCGTATATTCACAGAGGCTCTACACGCTTCAAGAGTTTGTTTTAGTTTTGTTGGGGGGGGGGGTTGTGGTGCGTTGCTGAATACACCTGCAACAAGAACCATTAAAGATACATTAAGACTGAATGTGCCCACAAGTTGTCATTAGGAGGGAAGCGGTCCCTCGTGCACAAATTTACACGAGGGGCTGAACGCAATGACTCGACTCGCTGCTGTAGATCAAGGTGCTGACATTCCTCCATGAACAAATGTACTGGAGCCTGACCAGTCCTGCAGCTCTGCATACGCAGAAAGCTGCATAAATACATCCACCTACGGAGCCAAGCAATCGCAGTGTGTGTGTGTGTGTGTGTGTGTGTGTGTGTGTGTGTGTGTGTGTGTGTGTGTGTGTGTGTGTGTGTGTGTGTGTCCGTATGGAATAACATCAACAACAAGTGTCCCTGAAGCCTGATCTGTGCACCATACCCCCACATCTGTCCAGGTTATACCTGTAGCATATACACAGTAGGTTAGCAGTCGGTCCTCCCATGTGCCTCAAAGTGAGACAAACAACCGCCAACGGTCATTTTACAGATAGTTTGGACGCAGAGACGACAATAAAGTCGGTGAAATTATTTCCTCTGTTGGTCTGAAAAGGATTTGATGAGGATACGAGAGCTGACGTGTTCCCGTTGTATGAAACGGAGGCCAGTGACCTTCCATTGGCGGCCATCTTGTTTGGTGATGCCATTCGTAACCATAAGTCGGTGCAGCGGTCGCTAGAAAGCGAAGCTACAAGTTTCTCTCAACAGAGCTCAGCCGTCGATCTTAATGTTTCGCTCTGTTTTATGGTTAAGTGGACGCTCGAGTCCAGCATTAGCATCAAATGTGTCAATAGCTGTATTTTCACCCCTGAGTGCAGCACAAATGCTAATAAAGCCACAAATTAAGATGTAGTAAATCCAATCCATTTGACTTTTCATTATCCGACAGAGCTGGATAGGCTTTTCTCAGCACAGCGTCTCGTCCTCGGCGCCATCACGCCAACAGCACACGTGCCGGCGTTTCCTGCTGCCTTCTCGCTGCTCAGATGATCAAAAAGAAGGGAAAAAAAACCCGCTCCATACGGAGAGAATGTTGGGCTGATTAGCATTTTAAGAACTGAAACCCAAAGACCATTGTGCCTCGGCAATAAATCCCAGAACATCCAGCATGATTTACATATCCAATCCATAAAACCGGTCATTAGAACAGGAACTAAAGTGCGATATTTCCACACATCGACAGGGATCGACACTCTAATTCTACCCGGGCGTCAAAGGTTAATTGGTTGCAGTTGTTTACGGGTGGAATACACCTTCCATTTTGAAAGATCTGTGACAACAAATCCCCCCTAACTCCCTCACCGAGGTTTTAATTTCCCCCCACAGACGAACACAACCTCAGTAAACACACGTGGCTTCATGTGAATCGCCTGAAATTCACTTTTAATTCACACTACAAAAAAAAAGTGTTGCAGCGGAGGATTAATATAAGCTATATAACACTCTGTACAGCACATGGTTATCTCTGCCGGCCCTATCAGCCCTAGACGCTGGCCGCCTGAATGCATTTATCTTCTGTATTTTAAGTCAACAGCTGACTCCCCCCCCCCCTCACACACACACACACACACACACATACACAGTTCTTCTTATCTCTTCTTCATCTCTCCGCTCCCACTTCTTCTAATGAAACAGAGAGCTCACTATCAGCAACGCCTCACAGCAGCTTACAGAGGCTTCCTGTCAAACTTCAGCCACTAATAGAGAAATCGCTGCTGCTTTCTTTTAACATTGTTTCTGGGTCATAACTGGAATCCTAAAGAAAGTGTCGATCAGGATGTTCTTTGTACGGCACGGTCAGACTGATTGATTGCTTTTCTCTGAGCTGAGATGATCCATCCTTCATCAGTGAGACAGACAACAGCTGCGGGGAGGGGCGAGCGGCTCCTCTGCATGGCTGCAGCCTCGCTGCGACAGGGAGCAGATGTGGCCCGTGGCTGCTGTTGGTTTCATCCTCCGTCTCCCATTGTTTAGAACTGAGACGTTACTGTCACCACTGTCGTGCAAAACGACGCACTTTTCCCTCAAAGCAGCCGGCACAGAAACGCTTTTTATCACAGATGACTGTGTTTCGATTACTTTCTGGGATTTCAGAAAAGGCCCTTTTAGCGTCTCGTAACGGAGGGACTTTCTTCAAAGAGAGGCCGACACATCACAATTAGCCTGCGGTGAGAGAACAGGCCCCGCCCCCCATAATGATCAGGCTCACGGAGGTGGAAATGTTCCTCATTAGTTTCGCTGTAATTAGTTACAACACTTAAACATTGGCCGACAGCATCGGGGTCGGCGTAAAAATGGCTCCGAATGATGTCGTTTAAGCAAGATAACGACGACTCCCCAATGATGGCGTCGCTGGGATGCCACCCAACATTTTTATTGTTACCATCACCACCATCACACAGGAAGTCCTCCTCATCCGTGTTGTGCTCAGTTCCCTCATTATCGCTTTAGAAAGTCGTGTCGTGGAATCTGGGACTTTTAACGTGAACAAACACGTCAATTCTCTCCAACAAAAAAACGGCTCATCGGTGACAATACAGCAGCGAGGTAGAAAAAAGAAAGTTACACCTTGGCGTTACTATAGCAACGCAGGGTGAACAAATAAAAGGGCTGTCTCCAGGGACTCTTTCTTCTCGTGCATTTTTAGCAGCCACCACAGACAGAAGCGCTGCTCAACAGAAAAAGTGTCATTTTAATACTGAAGATTATTTAAATTAGCGTCTGGAACAGATTTATTTGTGTTCACAAGCGCGTTGGAGTCAAGAACACACAAAAGAAATCAACTCCAAATCCTCCGTTTGTCATCTGGAGATGTTTTCTCCTGCAGAGTCCGTTTATTTGCTACAGAATAGCGACTGCAGCTACAAAGCGTAACTAACAAGAAGAGTTCCTCTCAGATATCAGCGAGACATGAGCGACTGAGCTGGATTCCTCTGCCGAGCGCGTCCTACTCTGCAGGGACCACACGGCTCCGCTTTATTCCTGGCTCTGCTTTTTTTCCTTCTTGTTTATAATGAGAGTTTCACTTCACCTGATCTGTCAACATCGTTTCTCTGCGGACGGCAGAACAAGTGGCGAGGCTCATCTTGGAAGTGATGCGAGAGTATTTTGCCTTTCCCGTTCTTTTCATCACACCTGAGCTGTAACAGAACAGCCAACCTTCTGTTCCTGTTAACTGTCAGCTCTGGCACATGCTGTTTCAGACCCTCTATAAGGTGTAAAGCCACATATTAATCAAGAAAGATTATGCATCGGTGTAGTTTCATGAAATGATCCAACTTTTTCTTCTGTTTTGAACTCATTCTAAGTGGGTTTACTATAAGGTTTAAAACTACAGGAGCCACAACGCCGCTTCAATACTGAACCGTACAACAGATTCAGATCAGAAACTGCACCATCCCTGTTCTGGATAACCGACCCGACGCCCACAACGCCCGCCTGGACATCAGTGAGGGTACATTTGTCACTTTGGAAGATGGACGGACGTATAAAAATAACACGAAACCAGACCTCCAGGATATGGAGAATGGAGCTAAGCGACACAAAGTTGTGATTTATGTTAATCCGGTATGTTAAACAACGTCGACAGTGTGAGGGAGCTTTGCTAAAATTGTAGGAAATGTAACATTGAGCATGATATTGATGCATATTTGATGATGACTGAATAAAATAATTAAAAATATAAAGTGCATATCAGCAGAATAAATGGAAAGATGACATCACATGGTGAGAATTCTCGCACATAAAAAACGAAATATGATGAGACCTTTCTCCTCAAATGAATCCCTCTGTATTGATTTAACAGCGCTTAATGGACGCTTCATTTTATTCCACTGATGTAAGAACGTAAAGCTGATATCATTGTTCTAAATCAGTCCTGAAACCGTTTGAATACAATAATGCAGCGCTGTCGCTACTCCTGTCATTTCATTATAAATTATTTACCTCTACACGCATTTGAGTGGCACAAATTAGGTTTTTTGCAGTTAATATGTCAAAAGACATAAGATTAAAAGACGACAGGAGAAAAAGAGAAAGATGTATTATGATACGCACCGACTACTACTGGTAATATGCTCTAACTGGAAATCATAAAATCCCTGAATATTCTCAAACTGGCACAAACTGGAGAATAATTTTAAAAGCAGAGGGACCAATACAGCAGTTCTTTTATTTAGATCTGATCTGGTCATTGTTGTCAGGAGATCAAACATCCGACTTTTCTTTGGACAAATGAAAATCAAGGGATGATGGATAAAAAACGAGATTTGTCGATGGGGAGTTTCACCCTCCAGTCCATTTCTGGGTGTCCATCTACCACCGTATTTACAGTCTTGTGAGGGAAACATGGCACACAGCAGATGGTCATTGATTATCTGAACGCTCCTGTAATTGAATAATCTGCTTATTCAGCAAGAACTGAACAGATGCTGGTGATTGTGCATGTGAATGCAGCAGATTAGGCTAGGCTAGGCTAGGCTAGGCTAGGCGAGGCTAGGTTAGGCTAGGCTAGGCTAGGCGAGGCTAGGTTAGGCTAGGCTAGGCTAGGCTTGCATCAGCAAATGCAGCTTCTGTTGGATGATTTCAGTGTTCAGGGTCCTCAGGAACTCAGTCAGCCCCCTGTTGAGTATTTCCTCCATCGGCACAAACTGCAACACCTGTCTGTCACGCGGCGGCGGCGATGGCGTCTCGTGAGCGTCCTTCTCTCCTTCTAACCCAGCCATACAGTCCAGAAGCTCAGTGAGAAAGGGGAGAATTCCTGCTGCAGCTTCAGGGCAGAAGCCAACGCACACGAGCAGCGCTCCCACTACGCCGGAGGGCGGTGGACACCTGAACGTGACCGAGTGAAAACACACATGCAGGCAGAGGACAACGGCTGCCGTGACCCGAGTGAGGGCAGAAAACACAGGCAACAGCAGGGCGTCCCCAGAGCCAAGAGCCTGCAGGGAAAACACAAGGCAGCCTAAGACCTGGCGCTGGTAGCACGGATCCCCATCGTGGAGGGCCGTGCTGCCTCGTTGAGGAAATGAAGGTGCTGCAGAAAATCTCAAGGCTAAATTCCCAAGATCCGCTCCACAGGGGCTCCAGGCGGAGCGGTCGCCAAACACCAGACACTGGCGCTCCTTCTGCTCTCCAACGCAGTCGCCCGTGAGGTTGCAAAGAGCCGACACGCCGGACAAGATGGAGGCCGCAGAGGCCGCACGGCAGGATCCACAGGGGGACACGCGGGTCCAGTCCAGGTCCGCATCCATCAGGGCTTCGTTTAAATGGTTCAACAGCCCCCCTTCACAGAACGGAGAGTTCCTGATGCTCGGCAGAGCAGGACCAACAATAACGTACCAGGAACTGACTTCACACCCAGACAGGGGTCCTTCCAGCATGCAGGCGGTCCCGGCCGCCTCAGCGCAGTGCGTCTGTATGCAGGTAGCATGGCAACCCTTTTGGATGCGACCCTTCCAGCTCAGGGAATTCAATTCCCTCCGCTCGTTGAAGGAGCCGCTTTGGTTCTTCTGGTTTAGGGGTCGGCCCACAGCGACCACGCAGCAGGCGGGGGTCACCGTGTTACGAGACACCCACTGACTTCTGGGAAGGAAGCTCACCTGTGACAGACGACAAATACGATCGTTTTAGCGGATTATGATGTACACGTGCATTTTGTTTTTCTGTAAGATTCGGAATCTCTGGTGTCTGAAACTGAAGAGGGCTGAAATCTGCTGGAGGTTTTACCAAGAAAAGCATCAATCTGCACTTTTCGCGCTGTTCCTCTTTAACTGTTCCAGATGGTCCGTGTCTGTCTCAAATGCCGCATGGCCCGACAGGGAGACGGGAACATCAATAACAATCAGAAAAGGGGAAAGGTTCGTCCCTCTGAGAATAATAATTAGTGTCTGTGATGAAACCATTAAATTCAGGAGCTGAAGCTTTCGGAGTGTTTAGAACCAAAATAGCCGCGCATGAAAGGGGCCACGGAACAGAATTTGGCCGAGGTCCTGATGTTTTTATTTGTTGTTTCAACTTTGGACCAATGACAGAAGACAAAACTGAGGAGAGAAAGGAGCCTCGTGGTAGCACATGAGGGGAGGAAGAGGCATCTGTTCCAGAAAAGAGGTAAAAACTCAACGAAAGAGACGTTCAGTGGCCCCTTTGGCTAAATATGCTACAGCCAAACGGCAGCAAGGTCTGCAATGATAAACATTACAGTCTGGTCATGATGGTATGTTACGGACTTCAGGGGTGACAATGGTCTGGCTTCATGGCGTGCAGACATACCTGGAAACGCTGGAGATATTCCTCGGCCGTGCGGTCTCTGATGTGGTCCAGGCGCTGCCTCTGCTCCACGCTCATGCCCTCAAACAGCTGCAGGTTCTCTGTGATCGTTTCTACCTGCAGCGTGTGGAAGTAGAGGCACACCTCTTCGTGCTGCCTCTGAAACGTCTCTGGGATAGCTGAAGCTGGGAAGAGGGCCTCTCTGTCGGCCAGATGGGGTCCGTAATTACGGATCAGTTTCGAGAGCAGAGGCCGCACGGCTTCCTTGCCTTCGTAGCGCAGACACACGACATAAACCTCGGAGTTGCCAGACTTGCTGGTGGCCGGTTTGAAGACGCTGACGGAACCGAAGCAGCAGGTGAGCAGGTAGAGCAAGCAGACGGAGGAGTGTTCGTAGAGGGTGAACATTTTCAGCACAAAGGAGCCGCCGGGGTTCAGCAGCAGTAACGCAGCGGTGACCTCACAGTAGTGCAGCGATGCCACCAGCGCCTCCTGCTCGTCTGGGTTCTCCTGGCAGTCGAAGCTGCCGTCCGCCGTCACCACGTCCACCCGACGCATGTTGGCCACAAACGTCTGAAGCTCCAGCAGATACTTCTGGGTCATGATGTCGCCCGTGTTCTCTGAGCCAAAATACCACCAGGGCAACGTGTTGGCGATTAACCGATCATCTGCGATGGTTGTGCCCCCGCCATTGGCCTCGTGGTACGGGTTGAGCGTGTTGGCCGCCCAGCTCCAGTCGCAGTAGCGCTTGGACTCGCTGGTCTTCAGGTAGTGGTTAAGAGCTGTTATGAACGCCCCCGGAGCTTCACAGAGATGGACAGTATTGAGCTCCCCGTTATGAAGAGCCTCTAAAGGCGGAAGATCAAAAGTTCCAAGGATTTCATAGAACTTGCACCAGGCCTGGGTACAGATCTCCGCGTTGGCAACAGAGCGCACGGCGGCCATCACCTTCCCAGCACGGTTGGTGGAGTTGGTATGCTGGTGCCAGACCTGCACATTCTTGTCACTGAGCTGGTTTTTTACGGCATTCAGCGATGCCTTCAGGGCCTGCAGCCTACAATGCTTCTCCGGTGGGTGTCTGAGAGCAACATTCGGGTCTGGAACACACCACTCGCCACTGGACGGCTTCACGTAGGTTTTAAGCTTATTAAAGAGACCGTGAATCTCTGGCTGGCCTTTAAGGTCCGTTGCCAGGACGTTACAGTTGTGCAACTTGCCGACTTTCTTCCTGCTCCCATTGCCTGAGATCATCATCCGTACCTGCCGTGGACAGAAATCAGATAAACACATCGGCGATGTCTCTTATATCCGAGAGGCGTTGAGCCATTAATGTCAAATTCAGCGTGAGGCGTGCCCTCAGGACACGCTGCAGACCGTACAGCGGCCATCACCTCAGCGGGGAGGGAACGTCCCGCAATTCACTAATGAAGAAACGGCTGAATTAAAAAAATCCTCATTAACGGCATATTTAAACATTTATGAAGACAAAATGATGGCTTGATTCCATTTTTGGAAGTATATTAATCAACATTTTCATTATTAAAATCAAGGTAGTGTGACATTGCCGCAAGTTTGCACCACACCATCAAAAAATATACATTTGCAGCCCCTCGCAATATCGATTTTGACCCATATTGGTTTTATATATTAAGTTGTGATGCCTAAATGTAGAACTATATTAAATTATACTGACCGCTCCAAATGAGGAGAGAACAAGCTTAAATAACTGTGTGCTGATGGACAATCCTCAAGTAATGACAGAAATTGAATTTACAGAGTTAATCCAGCTCTCATGCACATGATTGAGATGACTACAGCCAGCTACAGAATGCATTTCTGGGTCATTTCCTGATTAGTCTGCAGTGACTCAGTGATGAATGACAATGTATGGTATATAGCTAATGGCAACAGATTCATCAATTATAGCTCATAAATCATTCTGTTGAGCACTGCTTGTGTGTGTAGCATTCATCTGCTCCGGTTTGTAGTTTTGAATTGTTCCACTGAGGTTAATGTTTTATCCATACAGGAGATTAATGAATGTGCTGAAATATTATTTTAATATGTGAATAATTAATGACAATGATTAGGTTTGAATATCAGACTCAGACAAGAATCTAAAAAATACAACAAAAAACAGTGAAAAAACAAAACAGATGTAATTTCTGAAAGATTTTGCTCTCTTTTCTTGTTTACCCGATTCCCAGCATCATAATCCAGAACTTCTCAGATATTCACAATCTGGACAGTAATTCATTCTCTCTCATGTCTGGTACTGTCGGTTGGCTCTACCTCTTTCATATGTGTGTATAACAATAATATGATGTTCATATAGGGAAATACCAAGTTTGGACAAATATTTTGGTCTATAGCAGCAAAAATGAAAGCAAATGTGTGATATACACTGTTATATTATATACTTATACACTGTTATATTATATACTTATATACTGTTATATTATATACTGCGGTTCTTTCAAGCCACAACAGTGAAAATGACTGATATATTAGGACGAAGAAAAACTTTGAAGTCTTGTTATTTGACTTGAGCACTGGAAGTAAACTTAATGCTTTAAGAGAAACTTTCTCCGGACAATGAAGATACAAACGCCGGAACTGCATCTCCTAAAACTAGTAACAATATATTTTCCATCATAATGTAGAAAAATAAACCCCCATGTTAACAGAAACTTGACTGTGATGCTGCAAAAATACACAAAAAGCATGAAAAAGATAAAAGTCACTCACAGTGCAGCAGCAGCTGATACCCGGAAACGGAAACACAAAATCACGTGACTTAGAACAACACGCGCATGCGCTTACCAATGGGCGGGGCCTATGACATTTCTAGTTTATTAATTTGGCATCGGAAATTATATTTTAGGCTAATTTCATGAATTTCAACAATTAGTTTTTAGAGAAAAGTATTTGTGCCAGAATAAAGTTTCTTGAATTTGAAATTTAAATCTTGTCTTTACAAATACATACTTGTAAAACACTAACATAAGAATTTTTTTCTAAAATAAACTTTTCATTTACGAACAATTTAGTCCAAATAATATAGTATTTCCTCATTTCTCTCCTGTTTTTGGTTTGTTGATTATGAAAGTAAACAATAAGGTGTGTTGTGTTGTAAATTACATTTCATGGATGATGTTTTTAATCCTCATTCTGGAAATTACATGTGTTTGCATATTTCCAGGCAGATTATCTACAGTCAACTGATGTGTGTCATCATATTATATAATTAGGAGAGCTTAAAGTGTAAGCTGATTTCATAAAAGATGATTGAAATATGGACTTTCGTGTCAAGCTTAAATATGCTGCTTGTTCCTCTGCATAATATTTTCTCACCTTACATCACATTAGCATACAAGAGCAAGGATGATAAGGAGAGGAGAAAAGAGAGGGAACTATGAGGTAAAGTTGCAGCTTTGATGTTTTTAATGTGTTAAATACTTTATTATGACTGGCTCCCATCAAGTGAACGTCACGCTAGTAAGGAAATTGCAGCTTGCAAAACATCATGATGCATTAAATTAGATAAGATTTAATGCATGAAATGAAATTAGAAGACATTTATATAACTTTGCCCACATGCACAATATAGAGATTATGGTACAGCATACTTTTTATTATTCATTGTTATTGTTTACATACACAGATACACATATACAAACACACACACATGCATGAACATACACACACACCATATCTAAATACTGTAGTAAAATGTGATTATTTTAATTTATAGAGAACCAATATTTTGCTTCTTAGACTCAAATGTAAATCTAATACAATTTAGAATAATTTTCATCTTTTGTTTGAGAGATTGTGTTTCTTTGATTCAATTTTGTTTAAAAAGGTATCATATGCATTTTCAAAAATCAGCTAATTACAATATTTGATCTCGTTTGCATTAATGTACACATAAAACACAGGTCATCTAATAACTGAGACAGTTTTAGCATTAAAACGGGGCTCTTCAGATACTACGAGAAGTATAATTTATTGTTGGTCTTCATTTCTGCACTCACCTTATATAAGGTGACAGAGGAGTGTCCTTCACCTGAGCTCATTGTCACTGCAGACATTATCCTACAACATTCCAGCAAGAGGTCAACGTTCTATCAGCACTTCAACATAGGCAGGAAAAGTGATGAATGCATGTTATCTCCATTATTATGTCAATCTTCTGGTCATAACCTCCATGCATAGAAAACAAGGTCAAATGTACGTATATGATCCCAATCAGTAATACAGTCAACACATCACTGGGACACCAGGACAAGAAGAAGCTGCTGGAGGAGCAAAAGCAAGAGTTTGAGTTATTCAGGCATTTATTCTGATCAAAACCAAGAAAACCATTTAAATTCAAAGAGATTGGGATTGGGCATATTGTATAAGCCTGAGGTGCCTTAGATACATGCCTGCACATGAATCCTGCCAACATTGGTGATTTTAATTTTGAATTGTGGGTTCTCATTCTCATAGCTGAGCAGGTTGTATTAATGTTCCACATTTGGTGTATTTAATTGTGGATTTACACCCAGTAGTAGCTTCATATATAATCCAGAGGGTAAAAGTGGAGAAGAGCGGTACGATTTAGAGGTGTTCCCTCAAGGACAGTTGCTAAAACCATTACATAACGGTTGATAAGGAGCCAGTGTGTGAGATGGCCTGTTTGTGAATTAGGCTGTTGTTATGTGTGTGTTCAAACACATAAGTAGGCTAGAGAATGTGAAATTATGTTGATATGTGAGCACTCGCCCTGCGGGCATACGCACAGATCCCATTTTCTGGATTTACTGTAAATCATTGTTCAGTCACAGTGCAGCGCCTCTGATATGTGCACGCTCCAAGGTAATGTCCCACAGCTCCTTCCAGATTCAGGTCGATAAACAATAAATACTACGAGTTCGACTTACTTGAAGCTTGAGAAAGAAAATGGAGAAGACGACTCATGCTTCAAAAGAGTTAAATTAATTGTCAAATTTTCCACTTTGCCTGTTATTATTTATGTAAACATATTAGAACAGAATGTAATATGTTTACATTAAATGTATGCTCGTGTTCACTCAAGTGTAGATCCTGGGTCCACAGCACAAATCATTTTACCCTTTATTAGTGTTTCTACAAATACAAACGGCAAATGATTCTATGGTACAATACTGGCCCCTAGTGGGGTCTCTGAGTACACGCCATCCAGGGCATTACACTAATTATCTAATTTGGTCTATGCCATATCTTCTTTTCATTTTAAACATATTTTGCCTACAGCAAACGGGTGACCTTGGATTCAGAAAGAGCTCTGAAGTGAAATGGCTGCTGAAGACAAACGTGTGACATTCAGAATTTGTGAAGAAGCTCCATGAGAGCGATGGAGGTGCTCTGCCCGAAGATGAAGGATCCAACGACGATAGTGATGACGCCCCACGCTGTTAAACTCCACCTGCAGGGGAGAATCAAGCAGGTCCCCTTCATTTTCGACAGGAGACCTTCTACAGAGCAGGTGCAGTTTGACTTTTCAATAGAAGATAATTAACTCAATCATCTAACTTTTACCCTGTTATTTACAATCAAATAAAGTAACTTTAAAAAAAATAACCATCTTACCTGACTGTGTGCGTCACAGCTTCTGTCTCCATTGTAAAAACTAAGCATAATCCTGTAAAGACAAAACAGGACGTCGTGTATAAATTTAAACCTGTTCATTCATCATCATTTCAGCACACAAGTTACACACCAGGGAAGATAAAGATGAAGAAGGCGCTGATCCCCCCGATGACGCTGATGACCTCGCTCATGTCGGGGACGTACATGGCGATGAGAAGCGTGACGGCGATCCAGATCACAGTGAGAATGACTCTGCAACGACTCTCAAAAGACTTGGTGACCACTCCTCTGCGATTCCTTTGGAGGCGCACCACCAGGTTCAGGATGACCGATCTGATCCCAAAGACAAAGTCAACACACACGGACAACACCAACCACTGCCGATCAACTGTGGCGTCCCTCACCTCCCCAGGAGAAGAATGATAGGATAAATGGTGATGATGGAAATGCCAAAAAGCAATCTGGAAATGATTATGACCACGTCGCTTCCTGGGTAGGACATTAAAATATCGGAGGCAACCTCCTGTCCAAAGGTCAGGAAGCCGTACACACCTGCAGTGGGGGTGATGAGAAGGTTAGCAGGAGGGACCCTGGTGGACATAGAAGATGTAAACTGACCAGTGAGCGTGTAGATGACCAGACAAAAGATCATGGAGAGCACGGAGATGAGCACCCAGTGGGAGAGCTTCTGGTTCTCCATGCTGCTGTAGATGGCGATGCAGGCTTCATGGCACTGCAGGCAAACACAAGATCATCAGCGTTTCCGGTTAAAGCCTCTGGACAGGGCTGATGGGGCTTTGCCCAAGCTGTGCAGAGACTCTTCTGGCTTTGCTCACGTCAGTTATTGATGCGTGTAAATGTGTTTTCACCTGCTGGGACAGTGGAGGTTTGCTGTTTGGTGTGTTTGTGTGTTTAACCTACGGCCATAAAGAAGACGTGGGACAAGAGTCCGCAGCAGGAATCGAACCACACACACTGCAGTCAGACTCCAGACACATAAAATACAAACTGAATGTGATTTGTATCCATTTACCTTTGTATTCTACAGTGTCCCAGAGTTTGTGTCGGCCTTTGAATCAGTTTACTGACTTTGGATTCTATTTTCAAATGATGTCAAAGGTTTTTGGGGCAACATTTATTACACAACCAGAGAGTTGTGTATTTGGGGTGCAGCTCTGCAGAAAAGACTGAAATTATTCTGTGGTGTCATGTAAACAGTCAGACTTCATGAAATGCCTTAAAGAACACACAGTGTATCTATTTTCAGGTTTAAAGGCAACTACCTGGAAGCCAAAGCAGATGGTTGGGACGACACTGAACATCGAACCCCAGGAGTTGATCCTGAAGAACAAACCAGTGTTTCCTGATGAACATTTGGATCTTATTCAAAGCACAGACACGGTGGTACCCACCCCTGACTGGTGTCTGGTGGTATCAGGACAGGGTGACTCTCCATCAGATAATATTTAACAATCACGGCCACACACAGGTAGGAAGCTGCCAGGGTCCCCAGCACACTGAGCGGAGGAGGAGAAACGGGAAATCACATCGAATCTGGATATCGTTCTAAAAGATCAGCGTTACCTTGTGTACTTCTGGATGCCAATTT
Source organism: Takifugu rubripes (assembly GCF_901000725.2). NCBI lineage: Eukaryota > Metazoa > Chordata > Actinopteri > Tetraodontiformes > Tetraodontidae > Takifugu > Takifugu rubripes. The sequence goes on along the minus strand of NC_042297.1, from coordinate 19,970,904 downwards.
CTTTTGGGATGGACAGGGGCAGGATTATGATGAGGCACATGATGAAGAGGGCAAATCTGTGGTCGGTGTACCAGTGATACGGCATCTCTTCCTCCAGGGAGCCAGTAATTGACTGATATAAGGAAATACACACTGCAGCAGGAGGAAAGGGGGAAACACCAGAGGATCATCAAAAAGTCAGACAAAACCTCTTAGAAATGATTCATTTACATTTTTTTTCCATTGTTAAAATGGTTTGACGTGTAATCTGGAGTTTGAAAAAAATGCTTTAAAAATGTGTCTGAAGCGTTTTGGCCTGCACGTTTCCCGTAAATCCAATCAAACACATTTGGATGGAAGCCGGACGAAATGAGAAAAGGGAAAAAAACGGGATTTTGCACTCCTGCTCTTATCTGCCACGTGTTCACGCTGCTGGCCTGGATGAGAATTAAAGTGCGGATGATTTTTGTTCTAAAACAGATTAATTTCTGATATCGGAGACGCCTCCAGAATTGATCACCAGCTCAGTTCAGATGCCTGAAGATGGGAAACAGCTTTTAAAGTGTACCGGAGAAAACCAAAACCTGAAATGCTGAAGCAAAGAAGTCCTTTATGATGAAGGAAACCAGAGAATCCAGAGAAAACCCGGAGTTTGCTGTGAGCCAACTGTGATCACCACTGCCAGGAGCATCAATGTGAGACAACGAACATCAAAATCAGAAGCGACTCAGCATCGTGGAATTCCACCACTTACGTTTCTCCAGCTGGTCCTGCACGACCACCAGGAAGGCGACGCAGATCATGAAGAGGTTGAAGCAGAAGCAGACCTCGCAGAGCTTCCCGATGGCTCCCCCGCACACCTCACGCACCACATCTTGGTACGTGTTCTGCCTGCTGACTGACGAGGCATAACCGAGAATAACCAGACCGCTGATGAGGAAAACCAGAGAAACCTAAAGGAGAACGAGACCGACGTGACCCTTCTAAAAAGAAATGTAATCAAGGAGCAGATGAAGAATCCTCGGGTCCTCACTGGAATCATCATTAGAGCCCCCATGTGAAATGTGGCTCTTTCTCACCAGGGTGAGCAGGATGGAGGTGAGAACCACCGAGCGGCTCTGTAACGTAGCCCCGCATCTTCACGTGCAACAGATCAAATCTCCTGAGTAACTCAACAGACAAATCTCTGACACCAGTGATGACCACAGGCGACGGCCTCACCAGCTCCACGGTGGTGCCGGTGGTCACCCCTCCGGCCTTCTGGAAAGCCCAGGGAAAGTTGAGTAGTCCGGCTCCAAGCGCGGACTTCAACATAATAAACACGGCGCCGAATGAGCCGAGCCGCGGCGGGTCCGCATGGGACGAGGAGTGGGCCAGCAGGCTGATGCTCTCCCGGGCAAGTTCCTCCATGACCCCCAACCAGAAATAACTCACTTTCTAGAGAGGACCTGAGGTTAGGGTCATTCTCCAGCAGAGTAAACCCGTGGCATGAGACAGCAGCTTCTATAGCCTACGGCCACGTGCACCCAGGGGCCTTTCACCATAGGGCGGCACATTTGTCACCATGGTGAGGATGTGTGCTCCTCTTTCCTGCACCTCTCTGCAAAAACACCAAAGCTGCCTTTTTAAAGAGTCCATAAATGTTCATTTAAGTATCTATTGAGCTTTTCACACAACAGGATTTAAGTCGCAGGCTATTAAACATATTTATCAACTGTCTGTCATGTTTTCACGTTAACTTCAAAAAGAAAACTCACAAAGTGTGTGAAAACATAGAAATCAGTTTTATACTGAGGTGAGATCCAGTGACTTGGTCAGTTCTGTTTTATTATTTCACCTGTAAAATATAGACGTGATAAATTTGCCACGGGACAATAAACTCAGACAGATATTACATGACCACAACGATACACACATAATGCTGCCCTTTAAAGTGCCTGTCTGAGAGTGGAGACATGCTGAGTCGCTTCTGCTGCATGATAACAACTGTGTTTAGTTTAAATTGGTTCTTATTGTTGAGTGGAAAATGGTGCCCCGTCTCTCTCATTGTATACAGGCATTTATTTTATGGTAAACATAATTGTGTGTAGTCATGGGAATAACAGCTGTGGTTGGACTGAATGCTTGATTAGTGCTGTTATGATCCAGTGGTGGGGGAAGAAGTTTTGACAGTAGTTTTTTCTTGTTTTTGTTGTTTTAACATATTTGTTTTATTATTATTGAGCATTATCTTAGCACAATTATATATCTGGCATCATTTTTTAGAGGTTTTGAGTCCTTCAGAGTCACTTACCTGGGTGATGTGCTCAGCCCTAGATTATTCTCTTGGCAGACTACCTGTCCGGGGAGGCAACGCAGTCCTTCGCTCTGCTACTCACATTACGTAAGCACATCATCAACGATACACACACAGCAGCCAGGTAGCTGCTCAGGGGGTGGATTGGAACGATCGAGACCAGCCAGATTGTTTGAGCAAGCTGAATGATTTTGAGAGGCATTTCACAAAACTAATGATCTGTTTTTCTTGCAGTTCATAGCTTCACATGTAGGTTAAGTGCTTCTCTTTAATTGGCAGGATTAACATTAAAAGGACACACTCTCACCATATTGTTTTAAAATATGAAATGTTTTTGATGCTGCTTGATAATAAAATGAAATCGAATAAATAGATAAGAAATAAAGGCTGGTGTTAGCGTCTTCCAAAACATGGAAAGTGTTTTGGTCGTCGAGGAATGTGCCAGAACACCTTCAGAGCAGCTCACCCAAGGGCGTAGCCTGCCTTCCACCATATGTGCACCCTCTCCGTGCCCCCGAAAGGGATAAAGTGGTTAAGGAGATGAGAGGAGAAGATGGGATAATAAATACACCCACCACTAGCGACTCTGTTGGCAGGACTATCAAGCTCAAACATACGTATATTGGCACCAAATATATGAAAACAAAAATTTTGTAGGCGGGTTGCTTTTCATGGCGGGCCTTATTTTAGATTTCCTGTGATGTCCGACCAGTTTGCTTCTACTGGGAAAGTGTCGCTGCATGAAAGTCCCTCATTAGACAAACAAGGCATATCTCTATACTGTGGGAAATATGTGATGTTGGGAGGGTTCAGCCATCTCCCATCACGAAAGTGGTACATTTAACCTTTTCCAAAATAACTTGTTCAAATCAGTCAGAATTTATTGCCATAAACCACCATTTACTAAATACTGACCACATTTTTTACTGCAAGAATTTGTGCCGGGGGCCCGTGAACTTCTTAATCAGGGCCAAAAGCCCTTATTTCAGGAAAGCTGTGAAACCTTCTGAATAATGGAGGTCATGTGACACATTCATACACTGGTTTAGATGACAAAAGACAGCAGGAGATTGGCAATTCTTTTTTCATGCAATCATATTTATCAATGTTTCAACAGTTGAACGATTACATTTCAAGGAAACAAATGTAGTCACGGTGATGTTATTCAGTCCCTCAAACATACCACGTTTAATCTTGGCGGTCTGTTGTGGAACACCATGTTCAATGTAGGATTTGGAGTTTAGTGTAATACTATATTGTGGGGTTAGATCATATATGTACCGTCTGCTGACGGGGTCCCGTGGATCAGAGCAAAGCCCACGGAGTTTATAATCCCAGCCATTTTTGATGATACACACCATCTGTTATGGTTAAAGTCTTCAAACGTCATAGGTGCTGTCCGACTTTCAAAAACTGAGAACAACAAAGTGTCGTTGCACTTATAAAGGTTTCAACAGCTGGAAACCGGAAGCAGGAGCTTAAGACTCTTCCAAGGGCTTAATAAAGAAGTGAAATGCAGGACAAAGAGATTAGAAGGAGGAATCTTATAAACCTGTTCTGGCAACAGTTCAGGGAAAGTTTATCTTTCAGGCAATGCTGCTGAGAAGGGATTGAATTTATATTGTGGTTTTTATGTTGTGGTATAACAATGGTGTAAAACTACAATGAGAGATGTGCAGATTGTGCACATGGTAACAATGAAACCACATTATCTCCTATATTTGTATCATGTTGTGAGAGTAAAAACAGTAAAACTGGAAGAGGTGGACAAACCCAGACTCATTTACTGTAGTTTAGTTCAGGTCAGAATTTTGCTCAGGCTATTTGTGGACTGTCAAACTCAAGAAGTTCAAATCTGTCCCTATCTCAGTTTTTGCCACAGAAGCTGCACAGCAGCTAGTTTGACAATAACTGGAGCACGTGAACATTTTGGTCACGCAAAGCAGGATCTCCATCACACAGCAGTAACAGAGTTGAGTCCTCGTCCTGTTCTTGTCACGCGTGATCATGTCAGGACGACTCTGCTGACATGGAAACAGGACACAACCAATCAACATTCAGGTCCCTGTTACTGCATAATTGATGCTGCAGCGACACGAGAGACTTTTCAGGGCTCCTGAGCTTCTATCTGCTGCCATAAACCTGCAGCGATGCACAAGACCAACGCGAGAAGGTATCTGAGCACCTCTTCAGATCAGCCCAACAGAAACCTGCAGCTTTAAAACGGGTCTGATGGCGTTAAAAGTGGTTTAAATGTTGTAGTTGTGAATGAAATGGAGCGTTTGCACAACCGGGTGGGGGGGGGGGATGGGATCATTTGCAAAATTGCCACATTACGACGGGATCACATCCAGATCTGTACGCCTTAAAAACGATAACACCTCCTTTGTACTAAACAAAAATGAACGTTACCTTAGAGATTTCCATGATTAAAATAAATAGAAGCTTATTTCTTCGGTATCAAAGATGTAGGAGTGACCATTAAACTGTGGTACAGATTCCTGTTTTGGATTATCACATAATGCTTAAATAGATGCACCGCTGTGTCCATGTAAGAAGCCCTGATCCAAAATTTGATCCTTCCAATCCTTCTCAAAGGATCAATAGGCGTGTGTGGATCGGAGGGAAGCAGAAGCGTGATTGGTGTGTTGACAGGTTAGGTCTTGAGCGCCAGCAGAGTGATGCACACGGGGAACAGCAGTGTGGAGACGGCAGGGTGGTGCTGGAATGTTTGTCCTTTCAGGGTCTCCTGGTTGGTCTGGTCAGAGGTGGGGGGGCCCCGGGGTGCAGGCACGGTGGTGGGTGGTAGGGTGGTGCGGCTGGCACACATGTCGTAAAGGTTTCCAGAAAACTGCGCCTTCCTCGACTCTTGCCTCAAAGACTCCCAAACAGCTGCTGCTTCACCAGGACAGCCCTTGAGAGCTGAGCTGGCACAAACGTGGAACGCATTCCAGGATCTTAAAGGAACCAAGACATCAGAGGCGCAGTGAGTCACGCAGGAGCGGCCAGATGACGTGAGGTTAATGCCTTAGCAGATCTAAAGCTCGTTGTTTTGGCTGAGCAGCGATTCAAGGTCACTGCTGTGATGAACAGCAGGACGCTGTGATGTCACACATGAATCATGTCAGACCACCAACGTGCGCGGTCTCATTTCTCATGTCTGTAGGCCTGTTTTGAGGGTTCTTTTTAACTGGAAACAGCAAAAAGAACCCATATTCACAAAGAATCCTAAGACTAAAATGAGCTTAATGACATAATAGTGATAATATTCTAAGTAAAATCTTAGAATTCCTGGAATCTTTGGGGTTTATTTCTTAGAATTTTCCCTTATTAATAAAGTTATTCAAAAAGCATCTTAGGGTTTGAGAGAGCTCCTAAGGTGGAAAACGGTTAAAAAGGTGTGAGGACTGTTTAGAGTCTCTGATGGAGCAACAGAGCGGAAGCAGCAAAATTATCCATAGAAATAAATAATACATTCATAAACATCCATACAAATATACAGCTTATATCTTATATGAAGCAATTTCCCTCTAAATATAGAATTTTCATACATTTCCTCCATGTGAATATACAATATTTAAGAAAGTTTGAGAGCAGCAGAGCAGAGTCTTCGCTCGGGGAACAACAGTAATCACAGTAACGGCTGCGTCCAGCATTAACAGCAAATAGATTAGCAGTAAAACTACCAGGATGGCCAGTAAACATCATCAAATCAATAGTAATCGGCATGTGCTTAAGCTTTTTTTAATGGAGTTTAAAGTTCTATGATCAGTTGATTTCGCTGCCACAGTTCAACTGTTCCTCCTCACTCAGATAAATGTCTCCGTCCCCTCACTCAGAGTTGCTTTCAGAAACTTTCTGATTGACTTTTAAGCTGAGACTCGTTAAGACTCTTTGTGAATACAGGTCCTGACTCTCACACATGCTGGCGTGTTGGATACTGAACCAAGTCAAAAACATTAACTTCATTAGAGGAAACGTCAGCAGAGGCATTAAACTCCTGGAGCAAACTGGGTTTGTACCTGCAGATGGCATCGATGTCCTGTGCGTTCTGGGCTTTCTCCGTTTCCACCAAACTGTCTCCAAGGGTGACTAAACACTGAGCAAAGCTCTTGTAGATGGACCCACAGGACACAGGAATCGCAGCTCCCAGACACGCAGGCGACAAACCTGCAGAGCAAAGACAAAGCAAAAGAATGCAGGAAAAGAGGGAATTCATGTGGAGTGAAAGACAATGTTTATGTTTATTTTCACACAGACATGATCCGGACAAATACAGAAATGTCGTATTTAGTTTATCCGGAGGGGGATCAGAAACCATTCAGCCAAATTCTGTGTGCAGGCTGAGCTGAGAATTATAGATCAAAGAGATCAAAGAGACGATAAAAGAGGAGCGTGATCAACACCTCGTTCTGGGGTTACGCTGGTGCAGCCTAGACGTGCACCGAGCATCGGTTTCACCTCCCAAACCCCAAACTGGGCTGGAAGAACGGACATGAGTGCGAAGTGTGAGCACGTCCTGCTGCACGAGCGCCTGAAAATCAGCCCGTTTCCTGTGGCCACAGATTTTAATCTGCCTGCCTCTTATCTTTCGGACATTTCAGATCCCCCTCGTTTATGTTGGTGGGGAAGCTACGTGCTAATGTGAAGATCAGAACATTTGCAACTTTCCTTTACTGGACGATTGTTTGGATTCTTTTAGTCGAGTCAGCTAAAATTTGCATCGTTCAGAGCTGATGTTTAAGGTTACAGTTCTTGCTCCTGCAGTTTATCTCATATTTGTCTTTCACAGCTACTAATATTAAAATAGACTGTTTTAATACTAGCTGTTGTTTTTAATTACAGAAGTTCAAATGATTGTTAAGGAAAAGTGTTTTCTTGCATATTTGCAATGAAAACACCCAAACAGTGGGATTAAGACCATAAAACAAAGGCTTTAATAAATCCTCAAATAGGTTTTTTTCCATCAGGCATCTTTAGTTATTCACAACATTTTCTGGAGGACCTTTCAAACTTCTAACATTCAGCTCCGTAGTTTGTCCAGTTTGTGCCACAAATATGAAAAATGTGGGAAAAAAACAACCTTTTTCAAACCCACAATAGCAGCAATTTAAGAAAATTCCTTACTGAGGCAGAGCGCGAGGGGCAGCAGCATCCTCACCAGACCTGGCCGAGACCTCATCTTTTGTCCCACGTGTGGACCACAGCCTCCAATTCCAACAGCGCAGTTTGCAAATCCAAAAATATCTGACGGGTTGGTATTTTATAACACGACGTGTCCTCTTCCCCGTTGGAAATTCATCAGATTCTGGAACGCTCAGATACAACCAGGCTGGATTATCAAAGGGGCCAATGTATCACACAGTAACTCTGTGTGTGTGTGTGTGTGTGTGTGTGTGTGTGTGTGTGTGTGGGAGGGGGAGCAGCACAGAGTCAAAGCCATAGAAAGCAGCAGACCAATGACAGCATCTCAACACAGCACAGTGGATTAGAGCGTTCTCATTTCCGGTGTTCAGTATTTAGAACATTTGAAATATAGTAAACCTATAAGAGGAGTTCAGCTCACTCAGGTGCTTTATTCACACGCTTCTATCTGTTGTTAAACTACGGTTTATGGAGGTCGACGTTGTGCCAAGAGGATTCTTGCTTTTCTGTGGACAGATGGAGAGGATGACAGCATTGCAGTCACCTGGGAGAGCAGAGCTGACCCAGGAAGCCTCCTGAGGAGGCCTGTTCTCCTGAGGACAGCAACTCCCCTGAGGTTCTCTGCTCTGCTCTGTGGAGCAACACTGGACGTGGTTGAGGCAGGCAAATTAAAAGGTGTGATCCTTTACACACATCCAGCCTGCTTTAAGTTGGCTGACTCTAAACTATCTTTATTCACTTTCCAGACTTGAATCCACCTTAATTCCTTCTTCCTCTTAGCCACCAAATCCTCTGCTGTCTCCCAGATGGCTCACATTCTGTGCATTAGTATAAATCCCAGTTCGCATCTCCATATTGACGCAGGAGAAATGGTGACCTATTGTTAATCTGAGGCTTAAAACTGCCATTAACTCTGGAATAATCGGTCTGTCTGTGCGGCTGCCACCAATCAATACGCCACGGCAGCGACTCTGGTGCTACCATGGCCGTTCATCTGCATTGACCATGTAAACGTCAGATGTTCCTCATTGACTTTGCGTTGGGATTCTATTTAACAGTGTTGAGTGAGCGTGATGACAAGTGTGATAACAACAGGAGGAAGAGTTCAGTGTCGCCGTCACTGGAAGTGTTTTTCTGCTTAGAACTGTGATGCCATTAACCTTGTTACATAAACAATTTACATTTGATTTCATTAACTAAATCACTGCCCAATTACTTTAAAACAATAATTTAATTCACTACAGGCAGCGTAGATGAGCATATGTCTCTTAATTGTGCTTTTTGATGTTTAGTCCTATTTCCTCTTTAGGCAATTTCCTTTTCTAATTAGTATGCACAAACTAATGGAAAGCATTTTTCCATTTTAAAGGAAAGATGAAAACAATAAAATACATATTAGTAAATCACTTTGCTGACGTTGTTGCACTTTATTCAGATTACGTAACTACTGTCTAACAAGGAGACAATGAGAGAGGAAAAGCTATTGTGCGCTTGTGTTGTGGTAATAATTGAAATAGCTGTATAAAACTGAGGACAGGATGCAGCTATTTTGAACGCTGGCTCTGGATTAATGCATTATGCAACACTGTTGGGAAAAAAATAAATCCAGATGAGATTAAGATCTGTTCGCTTTACCTCTTCCTCTCTCCTCGCTGCTCTATCCATTCATGGGATTCTCTTGCAGGTAAAATCACAATAGGTGATCTCATTTACACATCTGAAATGCCTTGAAGCACTAAATCAACGAATCTGACAGTATTTTAATAGAACTGTTAAATGTATAATCAAACTGCCAACAGTTAAATTAAATCGTCCTTTAAGCATCTACTCAACCTTTCACACTACTGCCACCTAGCGGTTGGTGATGCAACTGCACCGTGTAGGCAAAAACACCTCTTCTACTGTAAACACGCTTTTGTTGCTATAAGAGAAGGGATGGATTTACCAAACACGGAAAACACTTATTAAGATCAATCCTGATGAACATCTCTTGATTCTCGACTGCGAGGGAGGACCAAAGACGTGTTGCTCAATGCTGATGACCATCACTGCAGGTTCCCTTTCCTAAATGAATCAGTGGAAATTCTTCATCAATCTAAACAAAACCTAAAAGATCATTTCCGTGGTTGGTTGGGAACCACCCTCAAACTGAGGGTCGCTTCGTTTTTATCCAGGCGAGTTTACTCATAGCACCAGACACCTTATTTTGGACTCCAGAACTCGATCCTTGCACGTGATCCTGCAGGTGATCATTTATTTTGAGTCCGTAGATCATTTTCATCTGAGAGGTTCAGGCTGCTTTTAAATTCACCGGTTTGTCCAAATGCTCTTGTGCAACCGCAAATGATGGCGCTCTGCATAGGACTGCACTTACTAAATATTAAATGTCCCTATTCTATGACACCAGGTCTGAGCGGAACCCAGGTCTGAGCGGAACCCAGGTCCAATCAGGGTTTCCAATAGAGAGGTCGCCCATCACCGGCCCATTACACACCTGAATATGGATGAGAGCGAGGTGAAGGTGAAACCCTCCAAATACATGAAGCACTTTTAACGGGAACATGGATAAACTTTGTAAAGTTTTATTTCAGCAATGGTGCCAAAAACGGTGTTCTCTCTTTAACAGTTAAAAACAAATCACCTTCTTGGCAATTTACATCATATCCAGCACGCAAAATGCTGCCAAAGAGTATTTAAAGGGGGGGGTGGCTCCTTTTTGGACAGTTTGTCTGCTACCAGTCTGTAAAACTGAGAACTGAATGAAGGAATACAGTCTGTAAGCCTGTGACTGTCCGCGGTGCTGTGTGCTGCTACGCGTTTGTTGCAATCAAACTACAATACAAACTACAGAATCCGAACTACGGAAAAATCTGTTCTGCTCTTCAAAGCTGCCAGAGCTTCCGGATTCTCAAAACAGGGGTCTGCTGTCGTCACACGCGTCGAATACGTTAGAGTTTATTCTATAACGGGCCTCTAGATTTTCTTGCGGACGTTGAACGCCGCGGGGTTCCCGTAGAGCAGCCGGTCCCGCTCCCGCAGCTCCTCCTGCAGCTTGGCCTCGGTGACCCGCAGCTGACGGATGGTCGCTTTCATCTCTTTCATCTTCACCTCCATCAGGGCGATGATGTCCCGCTGCTCGTTCAGCTTCCGCAGCAGCTCCGCGGATGTGGTGCCGGTGGTCAGAGAGTAGGAGTGGTCCAGCGGGCTGCTGGTCACGCTCACGTACTGCACGGCCGCCTGGTTGGCGATGGAGCCGGCTTCCCCCGAGGAGTCGTCGTTAATCAGCTCTTCGGCGTTTTCGATCGGCGCAGCGTAACAAGTGCCCTCGGACTGAGTGGGCAACTTTGCAATGCCCAGGTACTCCCCGTTCTGACCTATCTGGACCACGGTGATGGTGTCGTCGCTGGCCTCTCCGCCGGCATTGCCCTCGGCTCCTTCTGCCGTATTGCCCAGTATGGTGTTGACAACAATACCGGGGGTCGCGGCGGCGGCGGGGGCAGGAGCCGCTGCAGAGGCTTTCCTGCCTCTGCCGCGCCGGTTCCTGCGCTCGTTCACCCCCCGCAGAGGGAAGAGCGACGGTACCCGAACACTGTAAGTCTTTCTTCCGCCAGCGAAGTGCACGCTGCAGACCCGGTGACCTGTGGTGGGTTCGAAGGTGCTGAAGCAGCCGCTGACCCCGGCCCGGGAGATGTTCCTGAGCCACTGTTCCCTCAGCGTGGTGTCTTTGGGAAATGTGTAGAAGCGCAGGTCCCGGTCACGATGCGAGTTGTTGTAACAGCCGGGCACACAACAGGTGAAGCCGGGCATGTTTGCTTCAGTGCCGACCGAAAACGCGCTTTGGTTTTACTCCCGATTATTTTGTTGTTTCTTTTTGTATGCGTTGTTTGAAAGCGCAATGGCCTGCAGCGGAACTACACGTCCCACAACGCTATCAACTTCCTGTTTGTTTTTCCACCCAAAGCGAGTCGCGTTTCTTCGTTCATTGAATGAATCCGCTTGAGTCTTACCGGATGAAGGCACGCAGATCGCGTATTAATGATGAATTCTGCATGGATGTTTGTGAGATTCTGTAGTAGATCTCTTGTTTTGTTCTGCACTATGTTATCAGGCCAAACGCCCGCCACTTAGAACTAGAATTCCCATAATTCCTTGCGCTTCCTGTCAAAGATGCGTCGAGCTCTGCCACCTGCTGGTCAGCATTCAGTACTACAATGCTGAGCTCAGCTGATAAAAATAAACTTGGTATTTATAGTACAGTTACGGGCCTAAAACATCTTGCTCTTGAGTTCTTAGAAAATAATTTTGATTGCCTTTTGGAATATGTATAAATCTCGTTACATTTAACAGGTCACAATAATGATGGTTGCCATTAGCATGCAAAAGGCATACAATTACTACTAACATTTCTGATAATAGGAATCTATTTGAATTCATTATGGATCGTGGACATCAATTCAAAGGACATAGTTGATTGATTTTTCCCTTAATCCAAACAATGAATGTAAACATAGTGTTTTTATTAAACTAAAAGTAAAATCTATGGTGGGAAAACTATGTGAGTGAAGCAATTCTGTCAGTGAATGAAACTATTATTTTTTACCTTTAGATTTTTCCAAAGAACATTCAACATCACAATAATCACATGATCCGTAATGTCTTCATTCCCTTAATGATATCTGTTAGACAAACATGTTTAGTTAGTTTACTGGAAAAAATAAAACTGAATTCTGAGTGCACCACACCAACAAACATGACATAACAAAGAAATCTGGAGCCGCCCTTCGTTTACCAAGTTTACATACATTTTTCATGCTCCGTATCGTTAAATCGCTAATTTATTTATCGGACTTTTTATATAGCAACACCACTTCCAGTACACCAGGTGGCGCCATGCAACCCAAAAGACGGTTACGACCCACCGCGAAACGAAGCGAATAAGAAACGCAGCACTTGTTTAATTGTGGCAAAAATCTAAAAATCAAAAATTTGTAGCGCTTCCGCAGCGTCGCGATGAGTCTTCGTTTAAAGACGATAGCGCATGAATGAGTTGATGTAAGACGGTTTCTAAATACTATATCGTACTATTGTAACTACCATTGAACCGTCTCTTTAGCATCTCTGGCGCTCCTCCTCTGTCGTTGCCGCACAAGTTACCATTAGCAACTGGCCAGCGCCCGGCTGAGCGCATAATCGCTGTCGATGTTGTCCTGGGAAACAGTAGGTAATTGGTATTTCCACTCTTTTGAGTTGTACTTGTAAGTGTTCGAATAACCCTTCTCAAAAGATAGACTTTAAATAGAAATGACGCGATGTACCTGCTTCTGTCCGGAGCCATTTCCCTTTGTAATGTGGCTGTCTGCTAGCTAGACGCGTTAGCTGATTTGGCTTATCTAAGGTAGCCCAGGCACTTCAGGAGTTTATTTGACTTAATAGCTTTTATTTCACACTTGTCTCTAATGAATCTGTGGGTACCTTCTGTCACCATATCGTTTTTTAAAATATATATATAACTAAAATCTATACGACAATGTTGAAGAGCTTAGCTTTACTTTTTTTATTACTTCAAAAGCTACTTTGCAATGTGTTTGATAAAGACAAGTGTGATGCAAGTTCCGCCACATGTGTACGTTTTGTGTAGTTTGATCTGAAGTCCTGTAGTTTGATGAGGAAGCTTTCACAGACTACGGCAGGCGTGGAGGTTTGGCGTTTCCGGTCGGGCTACCTAGGAACGAGACACCATATTCAGCCCGTAACGCTCACGTCTGTCATGGTTTGAAATGTGGTAAAAGGAAATAATGTTTTTATGATTCCTCTTTAAGCCCCGGTACCTAAAGTCTGACACAGTGGTCATTGTTTTTTATTTTCCAGAAATAAATAGATGCGACCAGGTGCTCCCACCACCCTCTTTGTGTTGTGACACGTGCCACAAAGCCAAATTGATCAAATCACTAAATATAACTACCTCGGTGCCAAACGTGTGCTCGTCGGGCACCTGAACGATTGGACTGAGGTAGAGACGGTGTGGATTGGTAATGGGTGTGGGACAGCTCGGGAATGGCATGTTCACTATGTAGCCGCACACAATGCGAGCGACTGTCAGAACCTGCTGATAAGAAAAACATGTTTGGACCTCCATGGGACGGTTTTGCTCGGTGGATATTGCACAGAGCTGGATTAAGTTTCTTTTTGATTGCCTATGAAAACAGCATAATGACTAAAACGCTGACCCATAATAAAATATATGAACCTGTCCATTCAACTTCATTAAATGTTCTTTTATTTTGGGTTTTTACAGGGACTGTAGGTGATTTACAGACGCAGCCAAAGCCATGTCAGACACACCGACCCGTTTGCTGGAATCTTTGTCAAGCTGATCATGGTTCGCACATAAAGTTGCTGTGGGCGGCGCTGCCATGTTGCCGGGAGTTGGTGTTTTTGGCACAGGGAGCACAGCTCGAGTGCTGGTCCCGATGTTAAAGGCGGAAGGCTTTGAGGTTCATGCGCTCTGGGGTCAAAGCGAAGATGAAGCACGCTGCCTGGCAGAAGAGCTCAGTATCCCATTTCACACAAGCCGATCAGACGACGTCCTCCTTCACCCAGACGTTGACCTTGTGTGCATTTATATTCCACCATCGATGACGAGGCAGATTGCTGTGAAAGCATTGGGTAAGTTGAGCCGCACGCACGTCTTTGACGTCTCTCCAGTCATTTAGTAACACAAAACAGGTGATTTTCCCACATCCACATCAAGGGAGTTGATCTATAACAGTGACTCGCTGTATCTGATGGCATTCCTGAGCTCTGGCCTCAGCTTCCTGTTTTAGTTGAAATTTCCTGAGTGAGTCCCCACAGAGGACTTATCCTTATCAGTACAGACAAAGAGCAACTGATTATTAACGTCCATGCAAACTAGGCCCATCCTCTGCGTTATCAGACATGAAGGAGACTTTAAACCCTCTGGTTTATGGATTAAAAAACAACCATTTTGATAGGAAACCAACAGGATATCCTCAAACTACAAAATGTTACATATAAACACACACACACCTTGAAATGTTGAAAATATTATGAAGAGGTACATACTAATACAAAAACCTAAAAGCTAGATCATGAATATGTTCTTTTTATTCATTTTGTACTGTGATAGTTTCAACGTGATTTCTCTGCTCTTGTCATAAAGTCATAAACTCTGTAGAAACTACGAAAGAGCTGGAGAATAGACGCGTGTTATCTGTTGCTGTGAGTTTACCAAATTACTCTTCCGTCCCCACAGGTATAGGTAAAAATGTGGTGTGTGAGAAGGCTGCGACTGCGGTCGATTCTTTTAAAATGGTCACAGCGGCCCGCTACTACCCCCAGCTGCTGAGCATGATGGGTAATACCCTGCGCTTCCTTCCGGCCTTTGTTGCGATGCACAAGCTGCTGGCCGATGGATACATTGGCGAGATGCAGGTCTGTGACGTGCGCGTCTACGGCCCGAGCCTCCTGGATCATTCGTACGGTTGGACGTGTGAAGAGCTGATGGGGGGAGGAGGTCTGCACACGGTCGGCTCCGCCATCATCGACCTCCTCAGCTTCCTCACCGGTGCGCGAGCCTCTCGGGTTCACGGCTTACTGCGGACCTTCGTCCAACAAAAAGGTTTGATCCGAGGAATCCGCCGCATCACCAGCGATGACTTTTGTTTCTTCCAGATGTTGATGGGCGGCTCCAGCTCGTCCTCATCTGGCGTGTGTTGCACTGTAATGTTGAACTTCAACATGCCCGGATCATTCGTGCATGAAGTCATGATAGTCGGCTCTTCTGGGAGACTGGTCGCCAGGGGGACGGAACTTTACGGTCAACGCAACGGCAGCAGAAGTGAGGAGCTGCTGTCCGGTGGCGGCGGGTGGGCGGGGCCAGAGTCAAAAGACATGCCCCTGCCTCACCTGCAGGGCTTGAGCGCCATGGTGAAGGCGTTGAGGCAGTCGTTCCAGGCTCACGAGGAGCGCAGGTCGTGGGCGCGGGGACCCGTCGCCTTGGCGCCCACGTTCGAGGACGGTCTGTACGTGCAGACGGTGGTGGAGGCGGTGAAACGGTCGAGCGGCAGCGGCGAGTGGGAGTGTGTGGAGGTTATGAGTCAGGAGCCAGATCCAAACCACAACCTGTGTGAAGCTCTGCAGAGAAATAAGAACTGAAGCGGCGCAACGGCTGCACCTGTCTGAGAAACTGGGTTCTTGTGTCTCCTGTGTTCAGTCTGTTTACATGACAACGACTACTTTTTCTGTTTAATATCTGGAGACATGAAACAAAGCTGTTTGAACCCTCACACTTCCTTCAGCCGTAACTTTTTAAAGCGCTTCTTAGAAAATAATTTACCGTTTTAAGCAGCTGGTGGGTGGGTTTGTTTTTATTCATGAACCAGTCCTGCCTCCGTCTCGTCTCGCCATTGCAGGCGAGCGGAGCTTTCCCGACGGCGGATATCTCTTCCTTTAGACGTTATCGTGTTTAATATCTGTGCAGCAACGACACCGTTTTCAGCTTTTAGCAAACAGATTAGTGCTTCACGCTCCGTCAAGTCACAAATTGTTTTTTTGGCTGCGGCCGGTCGCTCGGAGACCAGCGGCAACAACAGCTGAGTCTCCAGAGTGCTGCACGCGTTTACTGTATATTTATTATTATATCAGCACAAGCAGCACCTTATTCTGCTGTGCAGAGTTCAGCCAGTTCTTAATTTTTGATAGACCGGTGCAAAATAAGCTATCACGATGGTAGAAGGGGCATCTCCCTTTCTAAATGCCCAAATACCCCAGTTCCATTATCTGTTGAGGCTGATTCCAGCCCCTATCTTTGCAACTTAAGACCGTTTGGCCATTTTAAAGATACCAAATTTAAATGACTTTAATAACCACCTCCAGGATGCAGGTCTATTTACTAAAAACCACCTTGTTTGTTTGGGGTTTGTTTTGTTTTTTTCTTTTGCACAAGTTTGATGCTCAAATAACTGATTTTAGGGGCATTGTTGCATTAAATTAGACATGGGGTGAAGGTGCCTGCAGCAGACAGGCCAGGTTTTACACAGATTATTAGATGGGACTTGTTTACGTTTGCATCCATAGCGGGGCTACGCTGGTGCAGCATGTTTTCTGAGCTGTATTAGTGGTCGAGGTCAGAGTTCAGACGTGACTGATTCACTTTGACTTGAGCCTTGAATGTGACTATATGTGACAGAATGTAAAGTGTGTTTGCTCAGAGTTTACATGTGTTACAGTCACCACCTGCACCTCAGGCCCGCTGAGCATCCTGGACAAGAATCAGTGTTCTGGTTTGATATGAAAGGCCTCTCCACACACACACACACACACACACACACATACCAACCATCATGTTATGACAAAGTCCACTGCAGACCACTGTTTTCTATTTTATTTGCACTGAAAATGTATCAAATGCTACCTGTTTTACTACTCAGTGTAACGTCTAAACCAGCCAGCTCACTGCAAGAATGAATCTAACATTTGTATAAGGAAGACTATTTTTTTGTATTTATTTATGTCTGTGTGGAAAAAGTTTCCTGTTGTTTGTGTTCAGTGTTCCTCCTGTGGATATCCGTTTAAAGGTGTAATATTTAAAGTGTTTAGATCTGGTGGTGTTTTAATTTCATTTGGGAATAATGCTCTGTTCTCATTCCCAACAGAGATTTCCTTTAATAAATACCATTTTCTCTATTCGGTGTTTGTCTGCCATTCTGTTAAAACAAGGTGTTACACGCCTGCCGGTTGCATGTGATGTTTATTTTACATGCTTGTTTCCTTTTCTGTTTTTTTACATCACCTGGAACAGTTTTAGGATATTTTTACCTGCTTGATGCAACATGTTGGTTCATGTTTCCTTTGCTGTCTCCAGAGTTTCCATGTCTCCATGGAGCCATTTCCACCCATGAGGATGACGCCGCAACTAATTTAATTTGCTGGACCGGTTCCCAAGCTGGGAATTTGTTTTGCAATTTAAACTTTCGACACCATTAATCCTAAAGAAATCCAACATCCTTCATAATGCTGATGAAGGTTGTTGAGAGAAAAGCTCCGATTCCTCCAATGTCAATTACAATGTGATCATGGTATGTTTTGAGATACAGTTAAATTTAACTTTTGGATTACAAAGTGTTTCCCCTGTTGCGAGGAGGAAGAACATGCAGCACTTTACGATTAATTTAGTCCAAATTGAACTCTTAGAGCAACTGTAATTTGCCTTTTATATTGTCCATTGGTCAATTCAAAGGTCTACACACGATGCCAGTACCAACTGAATAGGATTCTTTTTCAGGAGCAGTCATGTACAGCTAAGTCAATGTTATTTTCTGAATGCGCTGGCCTGGTTCCTTTTAGAGGTGAAATAGTTTTCAAACAGAAGCCCACTGAAGCATAAGGAGGTCATCCATTATACAGCCACCTTTCTAGGAAATAGATTTAAAAATCGAAAAGAAATCACATCGCAATTTAACGTTTTGATCTTGAGAGAACCCAAAGTCTTGACATATCGTTGAAAATTACACTAAATCGAACCTTTTTAATCAGGTTTTGATAAGGTTTTTGTAAGTTCTAACACCTAGCAGCTTAATACAAGATACTCGCTCGTTGTTTTATGCAGATGATGCGTATTTAAAAAGATTTTTTTAAAAGATGTATTTTTCTAATAACGGTTGGCAAATTATTTACATCAAAATTTATCTGAATACATTTTTACACATGTTACATTATCACTCGACGCGTAACGGCATTCAAACTGCGCATGCGTACAAGAGCTGCTAATACCTTCTGTTGTGCTGTCAGGCTGTGCCGCGACAGTCGGACCCCGTGATAAATGATTAAAACATGCGTGAGCTACTATTTACATCCCACTGAGAGTAGAGTTGAGCCAGTTCACTTGAGCAAAATATAAACCGTGTCTTTCTTTGTAAGAGTTCCGAGTTTTGAAGCGGTACCAATACCAATAGTCTAAGGCCCTGCCTGACAGTCCAAACTCTGAGAAAAATAAGGCTCCCGGATTTGTGACGTTGGCAGCTGTGTGCTGTCCGTGTCGGAAGATGGCTGACAGCGCCTCCCTGGTAGCCCAGAGATGCGATTCTGCTCCATCTTCTGTCAGCATGGAGAACATTTCATCCCTGACGGAGTTGGAAGACCTGGAGAAGGTTTATCAGCAGCTCTGCGTGCAGGAGGTTCGTGTTTAGATAGTAAACGGCGCGT
Source organism: Takifugu rubripes (assembly GCF_901000725.2). NCBI lineage: Eukaryota > Metazoa > Chordata > Actinopteri > Tetraodontiformes > Tetraodontidae > Takifugu > Takifugu rubripes. The sequence continues at coordinate 19,952,261 of NC_042297.1, read as the reverse complement.
TTGTCTGAGCTTGAACACGTTACCAAGCTAAACTTCCGGGAGGCTACTGAGCCAAACAGTTGGGAGTTTTAACTACAAGATGTGGAAAACAGGTCTTTTAAAGTCGGCCTGGAGCTTCTGGTGGGTTTAGAGTTTATGCAGCAAAAGTGACTTCCCTTAGTGTAAGTTTGTCGGGTGCATTTTACAGTATTTTACTTGTAATAAACAGAGGGAGCACTTGATGTTATTCACTCGATCAGGTGAAAGACAATGTTTTGATATTCTGGCCTTATAAACAATGGAAGTTACTTTTTCGAGCCAAAATAAATGCCTTCTGGTGTGTATTTATTATAAGTGTATTGAGTTACGAAATGTAAACTGTTACCAGAAGGTTTTCTAGTTCTCTGTTGGGTTTTATAAAGACTTAAAATGTAAAATCATGAATAATTATAAATGACAGCCATGATTCTTTTCATCTTATTCTTTTATATTTCTAATATTCTAGGTAATTTAATTTAATGTAGGATGTGCATTATTACTTCTTCCAGCTTTGAGATAAATTCATTGTCCTATTTTGTTTTCCCCAAATACAGAAAGAGGTGGAAGCAGAGCTGGACCGACTGGTTGGGCAGGAGGGGGGCATTCACACGAAGATGCTGGCACTGCAGAGGATGGGGTACAGCCTGGACACATTTTGTCCTCTCAAAACCATCGTGTATGTGAGCTTACAGGCTGTTCTTGACTCTGCCTGCAGACCCAGCCTTCAGTTGATTGGAGGAGATGCCAGTCAGCTGTCGGGCATGATCACCTTTACCTGCAGCCTGGCTGAAAACGTCAGCTGCAAAGTCAGGCAATTAGACCTGGCAAAGGTAACAACTCTAACCTTTTTAAAGCAACAGTTCAATCACTTGCACAGGGTGCTGATATGTCGTTTGTTTCTCTGCAGACAAGGCTGTATAATGTCATCGAGCGAGCTGACGACATCCTCAATCTTAAATTCTGCACCGATGGGGTGCAGACGGCATTACGCAACGAGGACTACGAGCAGGCCGCCGCCCACATCCACCGATACCTGTCTCTGGATCAGTCTGTCATTGAACTCAGCAGGCAGGGAGAGGAAAGTAAGAAGCCTTTGCTTTAACAGAACAAGAGTCCCACCACTATCGCCTCCAAAACAGATTAAATCTATATATACGGCCTGCGACGTTGTCTTTATTATTGTGTCTCCGCAGGCAGCAGCGTGGACGCCAGTCTGCTGATGCTTCAGGAAGCAGAGCAGAAGCTGAGGGTCATCGTTGCCGAGAAGTTGGATGAAGCTGTAGCAGCGGTTGACCTGGCACAAGTGGAACGGTTTTTCAAGATCTTTCCTCTGCTGGGCCTCCACCAGCAGGGTCTGGCTCGCTTTGGTCAATATCTCTGCACTCAGGTCAGTAGTTTGGTTTTAATGGATTTCAAACCTTTGAGGATTGTGTTACATCAATTTTAATCCCTGACTGTGGTTACATGTATTATTGTTGTCCATATTATTGTTTTTTTCCCCACAATGGGGAAGACTGTTATTTCTTTTAGTGAGAAACTATGGGTAATATGTGTAGCTTGTAAATGCTAATATAATGCTAATGATTGTCATGTCACAGGTCACTTGTTTCAGAAATCATCCTGTTTTAGCGCCTCAGGTTTTATGACAGAGAAAAGCTTAGATTGTGAGGACTAACGTATCAGGCCGTCTCTGTTTCATCAGATTGCCTCTAAAGCTGAGGAGAACCTGCATCTGGCGACAGGAGGAGATCTGGGAGAGAAGAGAGCGCCGCTTGTGTTTGCAGACACTCTGACGCTGCTGCTGGAAGGCGAGAGATGCTCTGCTGTGGTCTATTCTGGTCTGGAGTGGTCTTCACAAACTCTTGCTTTGTGTCCGCAGGGATTGCTCGTGTGATTGAGACCCATCAGCCTATAGTAGAGACGTATTACGGCCCCGGCCACCTGTACACGCTCATCACTCACCTGCAGCAGGAATGTGACCAGCAAGCAAATAAAATAGTGGACAAGTTCATCCAGCAGAGAGGTTACCACAACAAGGTGTGCACGGCGTGCACGGCGTGCACGGCACGGCTGCGTCTGCTGCATCCCTGCACACCCGGAGAACTTGAATCTGCCCTGTAGTTTCAGATTGTCCAGAGCAGCATGATGAGGAGCATGCCAGCAGAGAAGATGGAGCCTCGGTATGTGTGTGTGTGTGGGTGTGGGTGTGTGTGTGGGTGTGGGTGTGTGTGTGTGGGTGTGTGTGTGTGGGTGTGGGTGTGTGTGTGGGTGTGTGTGTGTGGGTGTGTGTGTGTGTGTGTGTGTGGGTGTGGGTGTGTGTGTGTGTGTGGGTGTGTGTGTGTGTGTGTGTGTGTGTGTGGGTGGGTGTGGGTGTGGGTGTGGGTGTGGGTGTGGGTGTGGGTGTGGGTGTGGGTGTGGGTGTGTGTGTGGGTGTGGGTGTGGGTGTGGGTGTGGGTGTGTGTGTGTGTGTGTGTGTGTGTGGGTGTGGGTGTGGGTGTGTGTGTGTGTGTCCTCCCTGTCTGTGTTTGCCTACTTGTCTTTCTCGTGGACAGGGAGCTGGACCCAGTACTGACAGAAGTGACCCTGATGAACGCAAGGGCGGAGCTCTACCTGCGCTTCTTACGGCGCCGCATCCTGTCAGACTTTGAAGTCGGGGATGTTCAGAGCATCACGCAGGGTGGGTGGCGCTTCACTCCGTTCGTGATTGTGTGACCTGCTTGAGCTGACCCTTTGACCTTTTCCTGCTTTTCTAAACAGAGCATCAGCAGAATGTAGAAAAGCTGCTAAAACACTGTTTACTGAGCAGGAAAATGCAGGAGCTGATTGGTTACTACATTCCTATGGAAGAATACTACATGAGAGAATCTGTCAACAAGGTTTGTTTTTCATCTTACAGAAATGGCTTTTTGTCCTGATCCAAGTGTTATTCATCGAATTGTCATTTTTTAGTAAAATGACAAAAAAAATGCTCATTTCATGTTATTCCAGTATAAAGATTGATCCACAAATTTTATTTACTATCAAAAGCTGCTGCAAGACTAGAACTAGTCTTCTAAAAATCTTATTTTCAAATAATCGGGCCACATCTAATGGAAATTAGAAAACAGTTGCCATTGAGAGACATTTCTGCGTAGAATAATAAGCAATTTTACTGTCTAAGGATTATTCATGTATAGAATGTCCATTATTTTGGAATTTGTCCTGTTTTCAACATCCAGTGAGTAAGAAATGATGTTTAACCTGATTTTCTGCTCCAGGCTGTTGCCATGGACACCTTCGAAAAGGGTCAGCTGACCTCCAGTATGGTGGACGACTGTTTCTACATCGTGAAGAAGTGCATCGGCAGAGCTTTGTCCAGCGCCAACACCGACTGCCTCTGCGCCATGATCAATCACGCTAACTCGGCGCTGGAGTCCGACTTCAGGTGCTCACGTCGACTCGTTCGTCCCGGCGACAGCAAACGCACCGTCATGACTCACGCTTGCGTGCACGCTGCTTGTCTCTTCGCCCGCCAGAGAGGTGCTGTATAATAAGCTGCGGCAGGGCTTCCCGGCTACGACCCTTCAGGACATCCAGCGTGGCGTGAGCAGCGCCGTCAGTTTGATGCAGAGCAGCTTGCAGCAGGGCAAGTTCAACACTCTGGGCATCGAGAGCACTGAGAACGCCAAGGCTGCCTTTCTGGTACTTCACGTGCACTTCGAACACCTCTGGCTCCTGTCAGAATGCAGCAGACAGTCATCCCATCAAAAACGTATCGTTTTAATTGTTTGAACGGGAGAAAATGTCTTTTAAAAAAGGGTTTTTTGTCGTTTTCGTCCTCTGTCAGGTGACCCTGAATAACGTGGAGGCGTGCAGTGAGAATATCACAACTCTGAAGAGGAACCTGGAGGTCAGTTTTCCTTCTTGGTCCCCCTCGTTTTGACTGTTTGCCTCTTTGCTTAGAGACGTGTTCTTTTCCACTCCTGCAGAGCGACTGTTCCAAACTGTTCATTCAGGGTTCTGCTGCTGGTGAACAAGCCAAGATCGAAAGCTGTTTATCGGATCTTGTCAACACGTCTGCCAAGTTCAAGGATCTCTTACAGGTCACAAACACAGCCGCGGCAGCAGTGTTGCCTTTTACGTTGTTACTGTAAACCCACCGGCCGTGGCTGTCGCTAAGTTTCTGCTGTTTCACAGGAGGGCCTGTCTGAACTGAACACAACGGCCATCAAGCCTCAGGTCAAACCCTGGATCAGCAGCTTCCTCTCAATTTCACACAACATAGAAGAAGTAATGATTTCAGAACAGAAGCCAGTGGTACTTGAGAAGCACGCGGCTGAAACACTTGTCTACTCCGCAGGAAGAGTTTAATGATTATGAAGCTAACGACCCCTGGGTGCAGCAGCTCATCCTCAACCTGGAGCAGCTCATGGCAGAGTTCAAGGTAAGTTTCCTCAGCGCCGGTTTATCGGCTGCCTCAAATACCTTTATGAATTCTATGTCCTGTGTCTGTGGTCCTCGCCAGGTGGCCCTGTCTCCTGTCATCTATGACACGCTGACGAGCTTGATGACCAGCTTAATATCGATGGAAATGGAGAAGACGGTTCTGAAATGCTCGTTTAGCAGGGTGAGGAACCAGGCTTGGCCATCAGGGGGCAGCAACCACCACACGCCGCGCCTCACATCACGTCACTGACATACTTGGTGAAAAATCATCAAGCAATGATTTATTAATGGCCACAGAAAGGCCTGCAGTGCTGTAGCTCAGGCGGGCAGCATCCTCCTTTCTGCTGGGTGTGTTACCTTGGAACTGTTCTGGATCTGGAGCTCGTCCACTGATTCTGGTCTTTCCTCAGCTCGGAGGGCTGCAGTTTGACAAAGAGCTTCGCTCTCTTGTGGCGTACCTTACAACTGTGACCACCTGGACCATCAGGGATAAGTTTGCTCGCCTCACACAAATGGCCACCATTCTCAACCTGGAGAGGGTAATTTAATGGAATCTATGTTCATGTAAACCCTGTTTTTATTATATCATTTGAATGTATTCACATAAAAACTCGAAGCATTAAGAGGTCCCAAAAAAAAAGGAAAGCAAAATTAAATTAGCTCCTCTCAAAATGGGACACGGTGAACATAATAACCGATTAATAATTAATTGGGAGATTTCCTCCTCGGTGATTATTTTTGCAGTTTTACTGTACACGTCTGATTGGTTTAAAGTAATTATCACCTATTTCCCCTCCAGGTAACTGAAATTCTGGATTACTGGGGTCCAAACTCTGGCCCGCTGACGTGGCGCCTGACCCCAGCGGAGGTGCGTCAGGTTCTGGCGCTTCGCATCGACTTCAGAAGTGAAGACATCAAGAGGCTGCGGCTGTAACTTCACAGCACGCCGCCTGGATGTTCAGCACTAAAGAACTAAAGAGCTCTGCTCAATCCAGGTTTAATCTTTATTTCTCTAAATGGATGCAAGCCGCACTGGGGCAAATATTCAGGGATTTCTTGTGGTGGTGGGGGGGGGTGATTGTGGAGATTTCAGGCAGGTTTTTCCTGACTCAGCCAGCTGGTTACAGTCAGAGACTCTAACATCAGCCTGCGTCTCCGTCACGGCTTCACGGGGGGGGGGGTTGTAGATATGGAAGAGAGTTGTAAAGAAATCTGTGTAAACTGTAATTAAAATCATAAGAATTTCACTCTGGGAGTTCTGATGTTTTAACCGGTGAGTCTCTCTGGGAATTGAGGACACGGTGGCACTGAGGAGTGGAGCTGCGAGGCTGTCGGAGCAGTAATGAACATCATAGCCATTAAACTGACAGAAGCAGGTCAGACAGCTGATCCAGCCTAGTCATTCAATATATGAATAGCTCCTTGTGTGTGATGATGGAACACTTTTAACCTAATAAATGGAGAGGCACCATGCAGCAGCTCTGATCCCCGCCACATTTCGTGGAGTGCTGTCCCACTGCCAGGCCGGCGCCGTTCCCAATCTTTTATACACGTCTCTGACGCTGAACGCAAAGCTGCTGCTGCTGCTGCAGGTAATGAAGCATTAAAAGTGGTTCATTCTCATAATGTTCAGCCTAATTTCCTGGTCCAACCTTAATTCTCTGGCCAGATTAAAGCAGGACAGTGTGTCGCGGTTGTGGCTTTCGTTGGGGACAAACAGACGCGGACGACAATGCGGGAATAGTTAGGAAAAGTGTGGCTTTAATGTAAACACAACATTCGATTGGCTCAGCACAAACATTCCACATGAGCAACTAATAAACTACCAAATAGGTCAGGGTGCAGCACAAAAAAACATTCACAGTAAAAAAAAAAATCTGGTATAATATATATACAGTACGGTGCTTTTAAGGTGAAAATAGATAGGATATAGGAACTGATGTGATACAGTAGATAAGAGTATACAGGAATGGGTAAATGGAGTTTCTTGGGTGCACAGGTGAAAATGGAGAGCTGTACTTTTTCTCTGTGAAAAAGAGAAACGTTGACAGACAGGGGCAATGGTTCCCTGTTCATTGATCAGGGGAGGGGAGGGCTGGGAAACCCTCAACTCCCCAAATAGAGGCTGCCTCAAATGAAATTGTTCTCCTTGTGCTGTCTTCTATTTCTACACAGATTCACATCAAAACATAAAATTACCACACTGAGAACAGAATGTCATTGGAGGGCTGCTTTCAACCCTCTGAACCTAATGACAGGTATTAGTCCCCCCCCCCCACCAAAAGATTTTCATGTCAGGAAATAAATATGTGGCACGGGATTTCAGGAGGTAGGAGGAGGCGTGTAGGGCATGAGGCTCAAATAAATAAATCATTCAGTGATAATAAAAAGCCATATATTAAATATTACTTGATAATATGTACTATCTCTCCTGATCCTAATCCCCTATCAGTTGTTGTCAAATGGTTGGCACCGATATGACATTTTTAGATATAATTGGCTGATTCCTCACACTACAGGAGGCCGGTGGCATTAGGCAGCCACTCTGGAGAGAAGAAGCTTCTCTTTCATTATGTTTTACAGGAAAAAGAGAAAACAGAGTGGAACAGACCTGCAGGCTGTTCAGTCATGTGTGGGTCTGAAGGAGAGGGGATCTTTGTCCCTCCTGACAGTTAAAATAGCCTCCTTACCAACCATGACCTAGAGCCACGAGTTCGGCACCTCCCCAACAACTTTGTCGTCTCCACCTTCGTACACACAGCAGCTCTTCAAATGGAGCACAATAGGCTATATTCAGTGCAGATATGAATGCCTCAAGACTCGCATGAAAAAAAAAAACTGTTACAGAGGACATGGGACGATATTCCACGGTGTAATTTCAAACAACATTGCACATTCCTCACGTTGCGTTTCCGGGGCTCTGCGGAGCCAGGTTCCAGTCGAATGGGACCCCGGCGCTAATGTTTCTGACCCAACCAGCTGTTGACGGCCATCGATGCAACATGAAACATTCAGCTCAAAAACACATTTTTTTTTATAGGACAAAACAGGGGCTGTATACTGAAATGAAAATAAACGGGAAGAAATCATGGCGATAACCCAGTGTGGTGTCTGACGGCAGCTCTTTGGGTCCATCTGGACGTGTAGACTTACATATTTATGTGTTTAATTTATCATCAAAATTATTATCAACACCTCATACTCTCCACGACAACCTCTGTGCTTCGTCAGGCCTCAGTATAAGCCACACCCTCTAAGGTTATTTGCAATAATGATGTCGGTGACGGCATCAAACACTACCTGGATGTTTCCTGTGTCTGTGGCACAGGTCAGGTGACAGTAGATCTCCTTGTTGGGAGAACGATTCTTACTCTCAAACTGGACCTGAATGTACGCAGTAGCATCGTCGTAAGTATTAGCACCTGGAGACAAAGGGAGGGAGACAGAAGAAGGTGAGCGATGGGCGGACGTGACGCCGCCCCGCCTGCGGAGGGACGCGGCTCGGGAGGTTTACCTGTGTATTCTGGAAAGCAAATCGTCAGGGGCGACTTCTTGATTTTCTCAGCAAACAGATCCTTCTTGTTGAGGAAGAGGATGATGGAGGTGTCGATGAAGAACTTATTGTTACAGATAGAGTCGAAGAGCATGAGGGACTCGTGCATGCGGTTCTGCGGGAGGGAAAAGTGCCCGATTAGGCTGCATGTCTCACATCTAAAGGGGTTTATTCGTGCAGGCCGCTACCTGACATGCGCAGGACAAACAGCAAAATATAGCAAAGTTAAAATAAATTTCACAGTTCGTTATGAATTGTAGCTGCAGTTTCAGGCCCTGGGGTCATTCTCTCTTTAGAGAATAGTTTCCTTTGTTCTAAAGCATAATGGCGGCGCAGAAAGATCCGAGAACTCGCTTCCACGAAGCGTTCCTTTTATTAGCTTTAGCAGATACGTGACAGCTGGTCAAGAACGGCGACCGTGACGGCGGTTTAAATCAGTCCTACTCACAGTAGTTTCATCCTCGTGGAGCACCTGGTCGTAGCCACTCAGAGCCACACAGAAGATAATGGCGGTCACATCTTCAAAGCAGTGGATCCACTTCTTCCTCTCTGACCTTTGTCCCCCCACATCAAACAGCCTGCGGAAAAGCGCTCAAAGTCAACTCGGACGCCTTCCTGTTTCCTGAAAAACGATCTGCGATGAAACGCAATCGGCAAAGGTCGCCGGTGGCTCCGCGCGCGCTACCTGAAGTGGAGATTTTTGAACGTGAAGTGGGTTTCCACGATGCCGGTGGTTTTCACTCGGGTCCTCAGGATGTCCTGCTCCGTGGGCTGGTAGTCCGCTGCCCCGATCCGGTCTAGGCTGTCCAGGTAGCTGAGGACACGCACAATTCCAGTCAGCATCCAATTCGATTTTCCTTTTTAAGGCTCGCAGCTTTCCGCACTCACTATTTAGCGGAGTCGTTGAGTTGGTACTCGCGGGCGCGGCTGAAACATTCCTGAGTTCCAGCATCGGCCCACAAACGCTTCATGGCGGTGAGGAGCTCGGCGGAGTACGGCTCCGTGTCCTCCATGCGGCTGACCACGTCACACACCAGCTTGGCATCCGCCTGGACAAATTCATTTCAGGAGCTCAGGGAAAAGGAGGGAACCGCCGTAGTGCAGCGTTTTATTCAACGGCTAGCGTCTCAAGCACAACTGAACATTTACAAAGATCATTTCTGAGCAAAAAAAAAAACAATTTTGAGACTCCGCAGTCGTCCCGCGTCCGGCCCGCGGGAGACGCGGCGACGCTCCCGTTTGGGACTAAACATTCTAAGAAGAATAAATCTGAAACTTGCTTTTCTATCCTTGTCTCCGAACTCGATGCCCAGCGAATCCATGGCTCGGAGGATGGCCGCCAAGCTCTGGATGGTGTTGCTGTACACCACCGGCTTATACTGCTTCACGTCGTCCCCAGAGAAACCGTCCTCGTGAATAATCCTGCACGTCCACACAGACAGTAGTGAGACGTGTGTGAAAGAGCAGAATCGGTTTTTAAAAAAAGGCATATTTGTGGTTGATAATGCAGCGAACGATCCTGGCCACTTACCCTCCAGTCGTGGCTCGTCTCTATCTAGGGGGGAATTGATCACTCTGTCTGTATCTGGAGCTGTCCAGTAATGTGATATCTACGCCATTTAAAATTTATGACAGCTGAAGGAGTGGAATCAGTCAGAGCAGCGACCAATCGCACCTCCCTGTACAGTTAAACCGCTCATAACCCGACCAACGTTAAATCATCCGTGTCCGACCTGACATCCACGTCGTTATTGGTCTGTCTGGGGTCAGGAATCAGACTTTGGTGAGAATCGATACTCAGAAATGCTTCGGTCCAGATTTTAAAATTTAAATAACAAGTCAAATGCAAATTATTGAGGGCTGGCAATTCTGATTTAGACATGAAAATGTAAGATTTTCTCACCATGCAGAACATTAATGATGATGAAGCCTTCACCAATCAGCTTATTATTCAACTAATTAATCAATCAGCCTCATAATAATTATAGGAATTTCCTTTGCCCTTTTTTCCATGTCAGCTGATGCTTCATCTGGAGATTACTTTCTCAAACATTCACCTTATCTTTTTAGGAAAACACGTAAAAATCCTCCTCACAACTTCCCACATGTAAAAATAAAAGCCTTTGATGTCGCCGTGACAACGTTTGCTGACCACTAAATTCTGAATCAAATGACACCGTTGAGTGCGATGATGCTAATGTTGCTCAGGATTTTTCCGTCATCTTCCTCAGAGACAAACAAAACAGCGCTGCTTAACATCCCATCTCGTCCCACTCTTATATAAGAAATACAGATGTGGGGCCTCATTGAAACACCTGCCGGTGGATTCTTCACGTTAAATTACCCTTAGCAGCAGGTGGGAATGATGCAAAATGACACACGCCGATGTTTTAACTTTACGGCCGACGGCGAGCAGTAAAGAGCCGTCCAGATGTTGCCTCCTTCGGCCTAAACAAACCCTGAAAAGTGGTGGCAAACACTATTTTGCCTGCTGACTTGCGTTCCGGGCAGAGCAGTGAATTATGGACCAGCGGAGACCACGGGGAGGGTAATGAGGTGAAGGGAAGAAGAGGAAGCAGAGAATGGAGGAAAGGAGGAGGGAGGGAGGGAGGGGGAGAGGGAGGAGGGAGGGAGGGAGGATGCAGTGAGTGCACTGCAGGTTGGGATGCGCCGAGCAGGATGGAGAGACACCGCTACCCACCGAATCTGCGAGGAAACGGTTCAGAACGCCAAAAAAAAAGGCTCGGGGGACGCAGAAACGTCTGGAAATATAACCATAGAGGGGTTTACAGAACAGAGCAACAGTGATTTAAATCATGAAAGAGTGATTTAGCTTAGACGGGAGGAGGTTTAGATGCGGTTTTAGGAGCCATATTTCTGCGAAAATCCGCTTTATAGGCAAAGTACTCCCGGCGATATCGGGCACTTAAAGCCATTAAGATTAAAAGCAGAGGTATTCGCTAATGGAGCGGTAGTGAGCTCACTGTAAAACACACGCGCGCGCACTGGGGGGGTGCGCACACACACACACACACGTACAGCCGTACACACACCAGAGGGAGAGGGAGAGGGAGAGGGAGCGAGCGGCAGCGAAGGAGAGAGAGAGGAACAACACCCAGATATTCCCAGTCGCATACTCCCAACAGTCAATTAAAATGCTCGTTAACTACATTTCAGCACCCGGACCGTGAACAGCACCCGGAGACGCGGCGGCGCCTCCCGCAGCCTCTCCGCTGGGCTGCAGGAGGTGCTCGAGTCCCCGGCACTCCTCCGGGGCTACGGCCTCGAAACATGGCGGCTTGTCTTAGCAAAGACAGGGGAGGCGCAATCTCGGGCCTTTTACTTTTACCCGTGTCGAAGGTGACTAGCTCGAAAAAGGGGGGCGAACGCGCCCGGAAAAGCCCGCACTTACTTCATCTGTTTGACGATTGTGCTTTTCCCAGACTCCCCGCCGCCTGTGAAGGAGACAGGGCAGAGTCAGAGCCGACAGTGAAATCAGTACCACGGAGAGCACCTCCGCCCCATGCAGCCCCACCATCACCAAACCGAACCGTGCCGCGCCGGGGCGCAGCAGCCCCGCGGCGAGACAGCCCGCTCCCTTACCGAGCAGAAGCAGTTTGACGTCCTTGGCGGCCACCATCCCGTCCTCTTTCAGGTTTTTCTCGATGGCCCTGCTCCGGTCCAGAGCTGCGCGCTCCTCGGCGCTCAGTGTACATCCCATGTTTCCAAGCGAATGAACAATCCCGTCGTGTCTCCGGCCCGCCCTGTCCCTCGCCGACTCTCAATCAGTGCGTTGTCTCTCGCTCGAGCTCTGCTCCGGCGCTGTCTGCTACAGCATTAGGCCCGGATGGTGGGCTGAACGGAGCCGGGATCCAGAAAGGCTCTTTTCTCGGTGGCGCTGCGCCTCTCGCTCCGTCTCCTCTCGCAGGGGACTGGGGGGTGGGGTCGCTGTGCTCGAGCCTGCGGGGCTGGGGTTGTTGTTAGGTGGGGAGGGGGTCTCTCTCTATATCGCTCTCTGTCTCTCTCCCCCTCCTCTCTCTCCCTCCCTCCCTCCCTCTCTCTCTCTCTCTCTCTCTCTACAGGGCGGTGCTGCTGATGATGACAGCCAGCGCGAGCGATCTTTCAAGAGGGCAGGCGGGAGGGGCGCGAGAGGAAGAGCTGGCCGCGCGAGACATATTCTCGCTTACGTCACACCCACCGGGCTTTAATCACGATCGAAAGATTATTCAAATGAAAGGCCCGTAAAAATGGCAAATGCCGCCCCGGCGTCGCGCGACACGGGCGCGGGTCGCGTCCTTTCAAGGCGGCACGCGGAGCTGCGGAACCTCGAGTGGGTCGGGAGGGAAGATTAATTACAGATAACGGCCTACGCCTTTAAAGCGCGCGGGCCCAATGGTGGACGAACACCTCGACCGACACGTTCGGAAACGCGAATTGACAAAGTCAAAGAACAAAATCTCTCCTTGTAATAAGGGCGGCGGCTCTAATCCGTGTTATTACGGTCTGGGAGCTCCGCTGCGATAATAAATCGATCCTCAATTCAGCATCTTGATCAGCGGAGTCAAGCCGCATGGTCTAAACCTCCCTCGCTGCGAGCCGATAAAATATTGATCAGCACAAAAATGTCACCGGGAAAATGTATGGATTCATTATATACAGTATGAAAAGTGCATATAATGTATCCCAAACAGATCCAGTCGGATCCATTTCGTTACATGTACATGAAGTTATGGTAGATCAAAGGTATTCTGACCTACTTCACGAGCGGATTTACAGCAATGCCTCCGAGAAAAAGGCTCAAAAGTTCGATATGCAAACTTTCCCCCACAATGACTCCGATCTGTATATCAAATACTGAAACTATCCAGCGGAAATTCATTGTCAAATCGAGGTGATCGTTATTCATCACCGTTTTCGGCCGTGTTTTTGTCTTCGGAGCCAACAATAACCCGCGCTGCACTTCACAGAGACTTGTCACATTCACCCAGCAAACCTCACCCACATCACAGCTCCAGACCTCCGAAGAACACCTACTCGTGTGTGCACTCACAGATTTTTTATTTAACATGACTCTTACCACTCCGATTGATTGTTATTTCACTACATTTTGGTGCGTTGTCTAGTTTGAACCATGAGAAACATTCTTCTGTCACAGTAATAGCAATAACAACAGAAAATCAGGTGTAATTTACAGCGTGTAACTGTCTTTCTGTTGAGTTACATTCATACAGCAGTAATAAGTGTGATAAAAGCTTCTAATCCCCACACCACATGTATATGGCACTGTAAAAACAGGGGGGTTGTTGACCTTTCACATACAGATGGAAAAAAGGACATAACCCCCCCCCCAATCCTCAAATCTCAGCGGCGTGCACGTCACTGCCCTTGAAGTCTGACAACCTGCAGACAAACTCACAGGGTCAGTGACAACACCAGTAATCAGCACACTTTAATCATGCGAGCCGTGCACGTGTGTGACAGGAAGTGATTGAAGGGAGGAGGGATTAACACCAAATTATACCAGAGGGAATTTTGTCAAAATTGTGTTTTGAGTTTTAATTATGCTAATGCATCAAATACAGTTTAAAAAAAAAAAAAAGCCAACAACTATTTAATCCGTAGAAGCTCACTTAAAAGAAAATAACATGCATTTATTTGTGTGCATTTAGGAACTGGGCACATTATTCCACTCCTGAAATGGATTTGTATAAAAGGAACAGGTAATAAAAATATGGAAACAGTGTTTTAACCCAAGCATTTTTCTCCAGCAATGATGACAGGGCATTTAATCTGAATCACTGGTCAATAAAAGGACAGATTTAAAATCAATTCAAAAGCAGTGCTCAGAGAGATGTCAAAGTCTTGCGTGCACACCCCCCCCCCCACACCCACACACACACACACAGATGAATCTTAATATTAATCAAAAACAAACAAACAATATATGAAAGCAGAATGGCAGATGGAACAAAGCCTCTCACTTCTGACGAAGAGAGGCGTGTCCCACTTGGTTTTTATGGTACACACACACACACACACACACACACACACACACACACAAACACACACACACACACACACAGATACTCTCAGGGCTGTACATCCAGGATATTTTCAGCCAGGCTAGTGAGTTTGCAGTCCTCCAGTGCTCTGACCAGCCGGCTCAGCTTGGCCGCTCTCCCTTCCGCCTGGATGAAGCGGTTGAGCAGCTGATAGGCTTGCTCATACAACCCTTCTCTCTCATATTCGTAGGCCAGGTTGTCAATGGCTGGACTCTTCAGAGCCCGGCAGCTTTTCCCCAGGGCCCTGCCTACATTCTTCCACTGACGGCCCACTCCGTTAGAAAAGCTCTGAACATCTGCCGCTGTCAGCATTCGGTCCTCTGACAAAGGATGGTGAGGAAACACACAACGTACACAGTCATCATGATGTACAAACAGCAGCACATTCCCAAAGTAACAAATATCTTGAGCAACTTAGCCACACAAGATGCCAACAGAATTATTTCTGCATTAAGCTTTGTAATGATAAAACACCACCAATTCATGTTTCAGGCCACACCAGGACAACAGTGCTAACTGTAAACTCAGCATTTACGTTAACCTAGCACATGATTATGTGAGGGGAGCACAATCGGGAACAGATGCTAAATATATCCAGCAGACAAGGAGCCACATTAGCATATTTTTGTTGCCTTTATTCCGACGCTCGTTTCCCTTTAAGATCAGATTTGGGGACTCTTGCGGAGAAACATCCAGATTTTCATCACTATATCGCCTGCTGGGTTTCAAAGATGGTGACAATGAACAAAAAAAAATGAAATTAGACTTGGTAAAAATCTTTCAATGCAGTGGTGATTTTCTAGCTTTGCCTCTGAAGTGAAACCAGGGCAGCAACTGCTGTTGGAAGCATCCGAGGAGGCGCTCAGGGAAGAGAACTCCCTGATGCCCAGATGTGTCCGTGGAAGCCAAATGTAAATGGACATGAACTGAACTTGAATTTGAAATTAACTGAACGGGAAAATCTAATTAATTTTCAGGACGCCACGGTGCCTTTTCAATTAACGATTAACAATTCGATTAAGGACAAACCGACAGTTCAAAATCAGGCAGACAAATTTATATTATGAAATTACGAGTCTTTATCTGCGAGTGCTCGATTCACAGTGCCAAAGAGAGCAGGTCGTACAGAATAAAGCTTTTCACGGCTTCATTTCTGTGGACACCTGATCCTGATCCCGAGTTATTGAATTCCCACATCGTTAAAGCTGTGGAGACGGAATTGGACGTATGTATGGTGGGTTGCTGGTGTGCAAGGTCGTCCCGACTCACCAAAGACTCTGTTCTGAAATTTGAAGCAGTTGTTGGGGACGGGCGGCTCCTCCCGCTGGTTGGTGTTGGACTGTGGTTCTGCTGGGCGGAGGGCCTGGCTCCGCAGCTCCTGCTCCAGATGGTCGATCTCCTCATCACAGAGACGTTCAGGCTGCCGGAAACCAGAGAATCAAGCAACGTGAGCGCGACTAAGTGAAGTTTAAGTAACAAATAAAGCGTCAATGTGGGTTTTTCAACGACTGGCCAACTTCCTGGAAACAGCAGCTCACCTGTGACAGGTGGATGTGCTTCAAGCAGCGCTCGAGGTCGTCCAGACAGAGGTCCAGGATGTGTGTGCTGGCCTTGAGCTGCGTTTCTACCGTCAGTTCCTGGGGAAGCGCGAGAAGTCTGCAGGCGTGCTGGGAGAGGGACTGGTGCAAAGCTCCAGAGCTGTAGCTGTTGAGGAACTGCTGGCAAGCTGCCACGTCCATGAACTTCACCTCCACTCCCAGAAAGGGATCGGCATCGTGGACCTTCAGTATTTCATATCCACTCAGACCACGTGCAGAATCTGGCCGCAAGTTGCACCATAAACCTCTCATCTCGTGAACAGGAAACACAACAGGCTGGGCAGATTACTTACCAATCAGGGTGAGCTTGATGACTTTAAAAACCATGAACTTTCCCTTCTGATGGTCCTTATATAGAGACAGCAGGTTCACATTAGGACAAAGTGACTGCAGAAACAAGACTGCACTTCCTGTCCACAGCCCTCCGTCCTCACTCTTGTCTGCCATTCTCTAAATACAACTTGGAACACATATCATATGATGTTTACAATACCGTTACTATTATTGTACAGTAAACCTCTAAGTAAAGCACACTTTTGGTAACTCTGGGTAGTTCCCAGTTTACAAGTGTTACATGAGTATTATTGTCACTTTATTTCATCTGTCTTTGATTCAGATAGATCAGGTTAAACAATTTTAATATAAATACATTTCTGCCCTTTTACATCTAAACTTATGGGACATTATATGAATAAAGCCCAAAAAAAAAGAATGATGATGATTGTATTTAAAATGTTAAAAGAGTAGAATTCTTCAATTATTTCAGTTATATTAATCGTTTTTTAGCTTCTTTTAAGCTTATAAAATATCACAGACAAATGTTATGGCCTTTAAAGGAGTCGTGATTTCTGCGCAAGCTTCCTAAAGAAATAGTTCATTAAATTCTCATAAGTTTAGTGATCAATACAGCTTTAGTTTAGCTTATAACCCCCCCATGAATAAACCAAAAAAAATCACATAAGTACTGTAAATAAATGTGTATCCAGTAATGACGGTCACACTGTTCCTCTGCTTGTTCCACATGGCTGTTGTGGCCTCACTTCACTTAACTTTGTTTTTTTAAACCTATCCACCTTCTGAAACCCTCATTACATAAAAACATGTTTAATCTCAGCCCTCCCCTCCCCCAGGCCAGGCCCTATCTCCTGTACTCTGAATGAACCACTGAAGCCTGCTAGCTCACCCTTGGTGATATCTCCATGCACAGGATGCAGAGCACTCTCTGGAAAGGGCATTCTCTGATCTGGATTATATATGCATGTCCTCATGTTTCACTAATACACAGTATGCCTGGCTGCCGAGACTACAGGAATCTCCATAACTTATCCAGTATGTAATTATATACCATCCAATCTACTGGTACTCTGAAGGACAGAGTGAGATTTGTTGACCAGCTGTATGAGGATTAAATGATCATCAGAAGCTTAATATATATATATATCATTTAGCTTTTCCTGCCAAAAGGCATCCTCTAGAATTCCCTGGACAGCATGACCGCTGTATTTGTAATATTTATTCAAGGGACTGCTTTTAGAAGCGAGCAATTAAAAATTGCCATTATTACGATGCCCGTAGCCCCGTCTATTATATGCTGTTGTATTTATGGATGCATGACATTTTTTTCCAGCCAATCAAGAAAACAGACCTTTTTGCCTCCCCAAGTCCCTGTGGAAGATGTGCTGCAAATTATAAGTGTGTCGTCCCATCTGGGGGGGGAGAAAACCCACACTGCTGAGATATTGTCTCTAGACTACGCTCAGCAGCACCAGCCTTGTTCAGCAGTGTGACGTCATGATTTATTTTTATTGGGGAATGGCAAAGCATCTTTAAAGATGCATGCTGACCGTGACTTTAGGAGGCAAACAGAACTCTGCTTGTTGGGAAGGTGGCAACACCTCGCACTCTGATCATTGGAAACATGTAAAAATACAGAACAATGTGTGATTAAATGCATTATTGCAAATGTGCAAATGTTCTGAGCGATGTTAGTGTGACAAGTGCATGTAATGAATTCTGTTGCAACCATCAATCTGAAAAACACACCTTTGCTCCCAGTTTATGTCCACTTAATCAAGAGCAATGGCTTCATCAAATGTGACTTTTAACTATTTTAAACCAGACATATCAGTATGCTTTAAATTACTTAATAACCTTGGACCAAAAGGTTTGGTGCCCACATAAAGCCCATCACACACCCGGTGGTTTACCATGGGCTAAGCTAGTAACCTGTCGTAATAGTCACTAGTTTTAGCACCATGAGAAACTGTTTTAACTAGTGACATAGTAATTTCATTTTCAATCCTCCAATTGTGCACTGCAATACAACAGGGGCAATCAAAGTCACCGCGTTAGAGTGTTAGTTACAGTGTTAGTTACAGTTAGTTACAGTGTTAGTTACAGTTAGTTACAGTGTTAGTTACAGTGTTATTTACAGTGTTACAGCGAAGGTAACATCGTGCTGAAGAATCTCAGCAAGAAACAAATGCCCTAAATCAGACATGTGGCCAGTTAAACCGCACAGGACACAAATACACGTTTTCGGCGCCATCGCTCGTTTGATTCGCTCGTGTAATAACTTAGTTGTGGTCGGTGAAAAACTCCAAATCAACACTTACCAGAAAACTTTGTGATATTGTTCGGAGAGTCTTCCTTCTGTTGAGCCACACCCACCGGTGACGCAACAACCCCCCGGCTTCTCATTGGCTGGGCAGAAAAAGGGGACGTTCCTATTGGTGGAATGTGGGACACTGTCGGAGAAAAATATCATGTGAGCGACGAAGTTCCTTATTTTTTCCCAGAGTTTCATACATGTATAGATGTATAGATTGTTGATGGCCAGTTGCATAGGTTTGTAATCCACATTATCCTATGATATTACACAAAGACTGATGGCTAGTGAATGTGAATAAACCGAAAGTATAATAGACACACTGGGGAAGTGGTTGAGAGAAAATATTAGTTCAAGTGACTGAATCATCTAGGAGCCATTGAGTGATCCTGCACTGTGGCCATCTAGATTTCCATCTAGAGATTTCCATCCTTTGCACAGTGTGGAGAAAACTAACTCAACAACAGAATAATCTGCTAATGTTTCTATTATCAATTTAGAACTGTGATCTTCATATAAATAGATGGAAATGATGTGTAATATGATACAGAGGCATTGTTTTACATTTTCAATGGAAGGGACGCACCCTAAAGAGTAAAAGATAAGTCTGAGACTGATACTTTCCAAGAATGTTGACATGCTGACTTTTACAGCCTGCAGAGCTTCCAGTGGGGCACTGTGAGTGTACAAAAGAATACAACACACGCAAAACAGTAAATGTATTTTCCACACTTTTTATTCAAAGTACACAAAAGAAAAATCATAGAATATTCTGTCGTTGGCTGAATCAGAGAAACTTTTATGATTGATGTGTTTGACAAATTTAAGGGTCTCTTTGTCTCTGTAAACGAGGGCGAGGGAATTATCCTCTGGATACACTGTCAGAAGCTGTGAAAGAAACCAAAACACCGATGATAGAAATATTACTTCTACATCTACCATTCAGATCTTAAACCAGAACCCACCTCCTCATCCTCGTCATTAGCAACATAACAGGTGGAGCCCCCAAAGTCTGACTGCCAGTCTATGAAGGATAATTGCAGTCACACTATTGGCTGAATTTTTAGATTTTGGCTCAGGCTTGTATGTGTGAAGACTCACCAGCTGAGCAAAAGGGCAGAACCAGGTCCAGAGAAAACTCGGCCTGCTCCGCTTGTCCATCATGCAGCAGGGTGTAGCCACCATGGAACCAACGACGCAGTTCACCACAACACACGGGCGTGCTTGGCTCTACGTGACAAATTGAAGTGAAAACACACGATAACAGATGCTACAGTTATGCAAATGGAACACACCTTTTCCTCTGCTCGTGTCTGCTGCTGATTCAACCAAAGACCCGCTGGTTCCTCCAGCCTGGGTGTCGTCCTGCTCCTTCAACCCTTCATTCTGTTCTTTTTTATCTTTATCGTCGCCATCATCGTCAGGACAAAGGTAGTGTAGGCGAAGGCCAGTAAAGTTGGAGAGAAGCAGGAAAAAAGCCTCTGAGTGAAGTAGCTCCCAGCATTCCCTCACACATTGCGGCAGGTTACCCAGAGAGGCCACCTCGTAGCACCTAAATGTACATTTTTTAAAAATAAATAGCAATTTTATTTGTATGTTTTACAAAAGCTCTGCTGATGAGTGAAATCGTGTGAGACACGTCTCACCTCTTATTTGGGGGACCCCTCTTTGTCCACTGAATCTGACTGAGTTGCAGAGCTTGGCTCACTTCTCGGAACTTCTTCTCCTGTCAACCCACAAAAACCCTTGGGAACATGCGGACACGTACAAGTCTGCACAGAAAAAGTAGGGCTTTACCTTAAGAAAGTCTTTGAGCTGAATTTCAGAGCTTTCCTCAAAGTTTCCTTGGATCTGCTCTTGATAGGATATGTCCAGGTAGACCGGGTTGACCCACTCCAGAAGCACCGATTCCTGTCATGCACACGGACAATCATGCCAGCTGGCTATTCTGGGAAATGCACTTCCTGAGTGTTAAATGAAGAGATCAATACCATACTTGAACATGGCTTTCCTCTCTAAAGAATTATGTCCTGTGTGTAAGTGATGTTTAGATGTGTTTGAAGATGGATTTAGCATTTTTTCAAGGTTTCCTGTCAGCCTGCTGAGGGTTGATCCCTCACACTCGACAGAATTTAACACAATAATCTCAACCAACGCATGATTAAAACCCATTGTTGCGAGTGTCGGCTCAAACGTACATCTCTGGGTAAATGTGGGCTCCGTGGAATGGGGACGTCCACGTGGTGAGGTGGACGCTCTAAGGATGGGCCGTGGAACCAGCCACTCAGAGACAGACGACACTTGTCCTTCGTCAAAACCTCTGCAACCTCGACAGATACAAACACGTTACTAATGTGTAACAGGGCTCATAAGCGGTGAGAAACCAGCAGCGTCCTACTTGGTGAAAGGAGACTGGAGAAACCTCAAAAAGGACGAGCGTGTTCAACGAGGGTACAAGTGACTTCGCAATACTCTGTGGTTGGAGATCACCTGACGTCATAAAAAAACATTATGTAGCGCAGAACTTCAGCCTTCAAACACCAGACAGGCACACGAACTTGAATACTCACTGTCTGTTGAGTAAAGATCAAGGGTTCCTCCATCACGGCTCTGCCACGGGGGCACCAGATACAGAATGAAAGCTACGCGCCTCCCCTCCAATTCATCATCGTGACACAGAAGAACATCTAGACGGATGAGAGGAGCTTACATATCGCAAACAAACCTAAAGAAAAATGACAAAAAAGACGAAGCTCACCAGTATATTCATATCTGGCGCAGGAAATATCCACGGTGGACTCCAGCTGAACCCCTAACACGTCTCCCAGCCAGCAGCGGAAACGGCCAAACAGGGCAGCCCTGGAACCAGACGCAAGAGTGACTTTAATGGGCATTACTCGTCCACAGTTTTCATATTTACAATAACAAGAAAACTGATTATTTGACTTTGTATAAGCCCCCATACCCAGAGTTTGACTGCTCAAACCCACCATGACATTTTGTTGTGACATAAATAATAGATGACCACAACAGGAGGCCAATATTGTGCATCTATTCATAGTATTTATTCTACAGGGCTGCATCTCTTCAATAGCCAGCTGAAAATACACAGAGCAGCAAATGATTCCTCACCACTATGAACACATTATCACTGTAATGTTACAAAAACTGCACATCAACTATAAAAAAGCATGTTTATAGTTTCTCTTTGGACAGATTTTTTTGCAGTGAACCGATATTTACATTACTGTCACATCATCATCGTCACATTGCAGATAAAACAAGAGCTTCTGTTTAGACAGAGCACCTTGGTCTCAGTTTACTGTTCAGTCCTGCTCTGCTCCATTTCAGAACCAACTGCACTGAATTAAAGAAACATACCACCAGCAACAATATGGAGGCTGATACGTCTGGCTCCACCTAGTGGAACAGAAATTCTCAGACGAGTCCCAATCAGCCACAGGAAGGCTGCTCCAAATAAAACTACTGAGAAACCATTTGAAAGCAGATAATGTCTGCTTATGCCAAATGCGTCCTTACTGAAAAATATTTTTTAATTTGTTGAGTTAACTGAGAAAGAGGCTCTCTTTGCTACAGGAAATGGAAGCTTTTAAAGGGTAACAATGTGTATAATTACTGCAGGGTTTACAAAACCAATATAAACACAGTAAATGCCTAATGAGAAATGATTAGTGTGTGCATACGTATATTCATACATATAGTACTTTAAATTAATCATTTTAATTCTGACAACAAGAAACATACAGAGGAGCACCAAAAATGCATGGAAATGAAAATATGTTGCCACATTTAGATACAACATTGTGAAGAAAAATCACCCGTTATCTTTGACCTTGTACAAAACAAAGTTAGGATGTATATGCAGGTGGGAATGGTTGCTTATGCACATCATTGTTAGTATTATCCAACAATTAATCCCCGTTTTAGGTCAAGTGTCCTCACAGTGTTTCAACAATGGAAGATATCAGAATAGCAGCTGACTTCTTTAGTCATATTTCCAGTTGACCACAGGTTTATCTGCACTCAGTATCTATAGCTATTGTCTTTGATTAAATTGGGTCAAATTTTCTTTGTACCCTTCCACCAGCAACTCATGACAAATTAATGAAATTTCATCCCTCGCTCTTTTTTAGTCCTGCTCGTCTCCGTGCCATTTTTTTCAAACGTTGCCGTTACACTCGAGGACATTTGCCATTTGACACCAATCTGATATTGCTATTTTTTCCCTCTGCACCAAAGGCCTATTTGTCCTATAGATACGGACACAGTTCTCCGGTTACTCTTCTGGGATTTAATACCCTGCTCATCAGCACGGTGGATACTGTATGCGCTAACATCAAAGATCTACACATAATTTAGTGTGAGATTTTAGATTAAATAGTCTTAATATATACAGTTGATGGGAAAATTTATGCAGGAATCTTTTTTTGAAAATTATACTCGGTTACCATATGGTTTAATAACTTGTTTATTTTCAACCTTGATATGTCTAACCTGTCATCTTAAAGAGTATTTTTCGCTTTCATTTACCTGAGTCCAGCAATGTGCGGCTCTGTCCTCTTCCTTAAGTCATCTGACTGTATAGGAACAAAGAAATAGTAAAAGAAAAGAAAAGAAGAATAAGACAAGACTTCCAGCTGCTAAATGCTGTATGTCTGGAGTAAAATCTGTTTGGCACCTGTTTAAATTTGTACAGATCATTTGATTTCTCATGAAAGTTGAGACCCATCAGGTCACTTTGCAGGTTGTCTATGAAGGTGTCGCTATTGAGAAAATTCCTAATGATGCAGTGAGGGAAAGGTTGACAGTCCAACTCCAAATCTCCTGCAAACAGTAAGTTAACAGTGAAATATTGGGAATTGAGAATTACATTTACAACTACTCCACCAAAACCATAGCAGTCATGTAAACATGATTGAAATAGCTAAAAGGGCACAAAAAGCTGTCTTTTAAAGCCCACATCTATGTCAAAGCTAAGTTGTATTTTTGATGCGGTGGAATGCAAAATAAGGTGTTTAATTCTAGCATCACAGTTCAACAACAACGTAAACCAAACGTAAATACTGCGTCTCACTGACATTTTCTTCCAGCTAATTCAACTATAAATGGGGGGAAAGTGTTAAAATATCTGTTTGTTCACCAACCGTGGGTGTAACTTCTCTTTTGATCCCAAGCCTCCTTCACAGCCTTCTTCACTTGCTCGTCATCTATAATTGAACAAAGTTGAGCTGTCTCCTCGCAGCTCTTCTTTTTCCTCTTTTCATTCTTGCCATTTTCACTCTGGCGTCGTTTAGAGGCCATTGTGCAAAGCAACTGCTGTGAAAGAAAATGAACACAGTTTAAATGGTTTATTACATTACAAATAACGTGTTTGAGCTCCGAAACGGCCTGAGCGTCGCAGACTAATGACGCAATAGCGTGCGACGGTTAAGCGCAAGGGAAAAAAATGAAAACATGTTTTCGATTAATTTTAAAAATGTATTTCTCCTTGAAAATACCTATACATCATCTAATGTACAAACAAATGATCGACTATTTCAATTTCAAAAGTTCTCCTGTCAAACAATACTCATACCCAACCTTTTTTTATTCTAAAATGAACGTTACATTGCTCCATGCCTAAAATTAGAGTTTGAAATTAGAATTGTGCGTAATCCCAGTAGGGCAAAATTGTACACCGAAAAATTTCCCACTAAAAATCACACTTCTACTTTTGATGAACTTAACAATATGTTTCTGTCAAGGCAAAACTCCATGGTGTATACATCAAATGTATTTTAACGCTGAACATGGAACAAATGCATCTGCTAAACACATGTGAACCGTATGCTTCTGTAAAACCTGCAGATACAGGTACCGTAATAATAATCATGAAAAAAATTAAGAAAACAGACTGCAAATTTAATAAACATGCCAATTCAAAGACAATACAAAAAAAGCCAGCACAAATATCGTAAAATATTAAATAAAAAAGAAGCATCCATTTATCTTTAAGAACACATCCTCCACTGTTTTATAGAAATGTAACATTTTGATTCTGCTAACACTCACTCTGATGTGTAGGTGGGATCAATTTCGCCAGGAATGTCATAAAAATAAGAACTTAAAATAACACACATACATTATCTATGGCTACAGAGCTTCTTATTTATTTGAAAAATAACCACCAATCAACCGCCCACATATTTTAATGTTATAAAAACATATTTAAATGACTTTATTTAAAAAAAAAAAAATTACTGTTGCAGGTTAAAACAATAGAAAACTCAGTGATGGATTTTGTTTAATCAAACATTCGATACATAAAACCAAATTATTCTGACAAAATAATACAGTTGTGTACTACAAAAACTAGCAGTTTCGCAATATTTTTAAAAGGAAAAAGACAAAGGTATTTTGATTTTCTTCTCACAGTATAAACACCGCTGTGAACTGTCAATTCACCTGACACAAGAAGCCTTTTTTTCTAATGAAAGTTGAGTTGACGAGATGCAGTTTAGCATCTCACAACGTCTCATCTTCCCTTGGACAGGGCTGCACTCACAGAGACAACCGGGTACTTTTCTCCTTATTCAGTTAGTTATAAATGAAGTTGAACCTGTTAAAAACAAACATTCATTAATTCCACAGCTTATTTTTGAGGGACAGTTGTTTAGAAACAACCTGACAATTAGGAGTTACATAGAGTACCTGGGCAACATATTAACACTTGTTCCAAGAAAAAGACATGCACAAGAGATAAACACTACCTGCTCAAAAGCTGTGGCAGACTGGAAATTATTGGTCCATATCCAGGAGCATTGTCGTACAGTTCAAACAATGGAGCTGCCACCAATTTATAATTCTTGGGGACAGCAAACAGTGCTGTAAAATTAGGAAGATTAAAAGACAAATTACATATTTGTTGCCCTCGACAAAAAGAAAAAGTAAAATGTCAAAGCTAAAATATTGTCACATCACTGACCTTTTTCCTGTAGCTGAACCAGGAATAATTTCTTATGCTCTTTAGGCTTGGTTATGTGAGCTGGGATATAAGGATACTGCAAGAAAGATTTGTATACTTGAGAATGGGCATCTACAAAAAGAGACACGTTTTACAGTATTTTTTAATTGATGACGCACTAAATGACAAGCAGATCTTTATTTACTCAAGTCAGTAGCTGGTAGACCCAAGTAAATTACTATATCATCTACAATTTACTGATAAACATGGTTAGTTAATAGTTTGTATAACTTATTCGATATTATCATTTTATTTTGAAAAAAGAAAAGAAAAAAAATCATTTGCTGCATATAATGTCCATGGCTACTGACCTGTGGAGGTTCAAAGTTCGGGCGCCACCAATTGCCGATGCAGTCGTCAATCACCCAGTCCTGCTTCACGCCATCCTGCCGTCCAAGGATCTGTGGTGCAGCCAAAAATTAACACACGCTGACAGTCACCAGCGAAAAGAATAAAGTACCATGATGCCGTTACCTCAGTCATGAGGCGTTTCAACCCCTCCACCTCATCTTCTCCAGGATTTAACTCTCCACCCGGCCTGCAGAGAAGGAAACATAGTTTCACTGCTTTAGCCACCATACATACAGGAGCCTAAACTATAATACTCACAGTTTGAAGAAAGTGGTCCCCAGCTGCAGAAGCAGCACATGAGGTAGCCTGTGCTCATGGACAATAAGAACTCCCTCCACGGTCCTTCGCATTCCCATTTTATCAAACTCTTCCCGCATCCTCTGAAACCGGGCCGCCACAGAACTGTCTTTCTCATAGAGAGGCTCCTTGGTCCCAAATGTGTAGTTGGTAAGTGGATATCTAAAGCAGTAATAAACATGGTCAAAAGTCATCAGGTAGGACTACAGACATTTATTTAAGCGGTTCTTTAATCTTGCTTGGGTCAAAACAGACAATTTCTTGAGACGCATCTGCTTGGATTACAATGTGCAAAGGGAGGCTGATCAACAGTCAAATGTCTCATGAATTATTCGTTTTAAAAGCACATAAGCAGTATTGTGTGGCAAAAAATTCAAACTAAAGTTACTGGACAATCGTGTCTTTTATACATGAGCTGCAAATGCGTGATGAAAAGTAAAATGACTTCATCTAAAATAGCACGTCACACATTAAAATTGACAGAGGTTGCAAGTTAAATCACTGTACCAATTATTGATATTTATGTCCATTCCTAGTACACTGCACCCAATGTATGCACTGGAAAACGTGTACATTTTTCTTTCCTACGATCAAGCTCTAAAATCAGTTCAAGCTCCTGCAGTGGGAAACTGACGGCCTGAGCGCTGGAAGCAGTCAGTTGCTGAGTTATTGGGCGTCAGACTCACAGGTTGATGGTTCTCTCCAGAGTCAGGGGTTTAGCAGGGCCGCCGATGTATTTGTTCCCGAACTGAGAAGCGGTGCCGCGCGGCCAGCCCGTAGTCGAGCGACTGGGAGGAACAATCGACATCTCTTGAGTTAAGGCGACGACGTTAAAACCTTGTGTGAATCACCGAAGGGCGACTGGTTTAATAATATCAACAAATTATGCACCCAGCTACTGAAAAATCTATGGACAATCAATCCACAACAATTTCTTTATAGTCGATCCCTCGGTCCTCTTCTTCTTCCGGAGTAAGTGCGTGGTTTTGGGGAGGGATTCTCCCACAGCGACCCCTGCTGGTGTGGCGGGTCGATGCCAGGTTCCATTTTAAGAACGCGGTTGTTCCGTGACAAATACAGACATCTCACCGCTGCGTGCTAATTGATCCTGTTATCAAGGGTTAAAATTTAGCATGTATGTTAAAATACGTAGGCATGCACCTGGTCAGTCTCATTTATTTTGTAACAAAAAAACATATCTAAGCCTACACATTATTGTGTGTTGTTGTGCAAAACACGTTGTCAATCAGGCCAGAGACTGCAAAAAGTCCATTTGTCAGTTAATTTTATTCTGTAGTGCAGTTCTGGACAACTATGAATGATTCATAAAACATAGATGTATAGCACATATTTGTATCTAAATAGTGCTATAATCAGTCAATATACTTTTCTCTTGCAGCTATTTCTATCAATTTTGAATTCTGCCGATGTACTTCAAAAGGTAGATTCACACTCGATCTTACTCATAAACCAAAACAAATCTGTCCATGTCTGCAAAGTCAGGAGGTAGTGCATGATTACGTATTCCACCATAGGTTTAAATTGACCATGCGGCCCTTTCTTTAAGCATTTCAGTTTGATATTGTGCAGTTACTTATCTCACTGTAGCAGATAAAAGAGCACTTGGTTGTAATGGAATAGTCAAGAGTAGTTCACTTGTATATTATACTGTATATTGTCATTGAT
Organism: Takifugu rubripes; assembly: GCF_901000725.2. Lineage (NCBI taxonomy): Eukaryota > Metazoa > Chordata > Actinopteri > Tetraodontiformes > Tetraodontidae > Takifugu > Takifugu rubripes. The sequence continues at coordinate 19,924,639 of NC_042297.1, read as the reverse complement.
ATCTTTTAGCTAAATTGTGTAAAACAAAATATGACTGGCATTTATTTGAACAGGAAGTTACATTTGCATTAACAGCATAGAAATAAAAATAGCAAATAATATTTTACTCACGGGTATGCCATGCTTTCCTAGATATATGACCTGAAATTTCAGGTCATTTTCCAACATTGTCCTTTAACAATATTCTGTATAAAATCTATTAAATAAACAATCATGTGTGCAATAACATTTAGACTCAGAAAGCAGAAAATCAACATTCAGTTTCACACAAATGGTCATTCTTATCCTCAAAAACAGTATTTTATGACCCAAAAAGGTCTGCTTAGTTATCAGGATTTTTTTTTTTTTTTAAACAACACTTCACAGCCACATCACCACATTGACTTAGCTCAGTTGTTATCAGGCATTTAAATTTGGTTGTAGATGATTTACCAAAGAGCAGAACTGAGCATAAATAAAATATAGACCTGTGATAACTGAGCCACATTCATGACACATGGGGAAGTCGACAAACTCCAGGGAAAAAGTTAATTTGTGCACCTTCAGTAAGTTATGAAACTCAAGATAATACATTCACGCACATGAAAAGAAAATGGATTACAATTCAATTCAATATTCCATTTAATATTCATGACTATGTTTCTTATCCATCTATTGTAAACATGGTATATTTTACCACAGTAGTTTTCTTACATAATTATTCGTGCGTTGCGATGATTCAAACATTAATTAAAAAAAGGACAAAGACACTGCTGGATTGGTTGATTACGTCACGCCAAGGGGATCTCAGTTCTTTGGTCCAGTGGCCCACCTTTACCGGTGTGCTGCTGTGTTGTGGTGGTCCCTGTAGGAAGTGCCATGGATCATCTACTTCCACCCCCTTTCAATCTTTTAGCCTACTGTGGTCCCTCCTGGCCCGTCACAGTAGCTGGTCCCAGTAGCTGATATGTATAGTTATGAATTACTTTTTGTGTGCTGAAACGGGTTCCTGTTCCTCCTCTTGTCTGCCGTCCTTCTCTGATGCAGCTTCAGCCACTTCTGTTCTCAGTCCTTCAAGTTTCATTCCCTTTTCTGGCACTTCCTTTCTTGTTGCTTCACTTTCTGCCACAGCTGGTTTAATATTTTCACTGACGCTCTGTTTCTCATCCCCGGACATCTTCTTTATCCCATCATTCTCATTTTGAACTTTTATTGGAGCATCTTCTCCTGTAAAGAGGAAACTACCATTATTGCTAACATTGTAGACACACGTTACATATTTACTGGAGTTACAAAACGTACCGCAGCTCTTCTCTCCGGGCCCAACACAGTCTCTGTCCTCAGACGCCCGCGACTCTTTATCATGTTCTGTACTATCATGAAAGGGTGCTGGACTTCTCAAATGATGGGCTGTAGTATGCGTGTTGTCAGTGCTGGGGAGGCCGGAGATAGCTGGAGTGAGTGCAGCATCGCCGTTGGCAGCGGAATGTGGATCTGCGTCAGTCGAAAGTGGGGATTTGATAGTTGCTGTGGTTTCTAAAGATGTGGTGGAGGTGGTATCTGCATGGATAGTGCTGGTGTGGGTGTGTGTGGTCTCTGTAGGGTGTGTTTCACTCGAGGAAGTATGGGGAGAAGAGATGTCTGCAGTGGCGGTGGAAGCAGATATGGGCTCAGGGCTCGTGGGCTCTTTAGCCGTTGCACTTGTAGTTGCGGTGGGAGTGGTGGAGCTGGTGACGGGGGGGGCAGAGGAGGCAGGGGATGAAGGGGTGACAGGAGTGTCAGGTGTGGTAGTGGAAATTGCATCAGGGGACAGAGGTGTTGTTTTAGCTGATGATGGTATCAAAGATTCAGAGGTGTGAGAGGTGGTTGTTATGGACTCTCCCAGGACTTCAGGAACCGAGCTAGATGTGGGAGACATGTGTGAAATGCTGGTGGCAGGTGAAGAAGCTACTGCGCTGGCGGGAATGACGTCGCTATCGGTAGCGAGAGAGACGTCAACTGGGACAATGTCACCGGAGTCGAGAGCAGACGGTTTAGCGGAAAGATGTGGTGATGTTGTGGAAATTGTGTTTTCATCTATGGCAGCCGGAAGAGTTTCCAACGTGTTAATGGAAGGCGTAGGAACGGTTGAACCTGAAGGGACAGAGAGGCTTGCAGTTTGGGATTCATAGGGAGGAACTGTGGAAGAATTTGGGGGCTCTGTGGGTGCTATGTTTCCTGCAGGCTCTGTTGGAATACTAGCAGTGGATAATTCTGGGCCACTAGCATTAGCTTCAGGGATCGAAGGTTTGATGCTGACGTCTGTATCACTAGTGGCTGCTGTTGCTGCTGTGGTAGCTTTAGTAGAGTCAGTGCATATATCTGTGTCAGAGGGTGGTACAGTACTTGAAAGGGCTTTTGAGTCAGGGACTGAGGTTGAGATTGTCACAACAGGAGGGGTGGTAGAAATAAGGGTTTGAGCAGCAGTAGCCAGCGGAGCTGCAGTCGGACTCGCTTTAGTGGGTGTGTTTGTCTCCCCTTCTTCTATTTGGGACAGCTCGTTCTCAGGTGTGTTGCGGCCAGATGTTGTGGGGGGGGGGCCAGGCTTGAGAACAGGCTTTGGAAGCAAAGCGGGTTTCCCGGCTGACTCATGCGCTGATACACTTGGGCGAATTTGATGCCTTGTATCTACAGAAGTTGATAAAAATCCAATTTATTGAACCTATCGTAGACACAGGAGCCGATGTGTTTTTGCGCTTTACCTGAGGATGCAGACATTGTTCGTGGTTTTGTGAAAGTTGGTGGTGGCTCAGGTTTACTGTCAATGATAGTACCTGAGACACACAGATCACGTACATGGTATTTTAATCACTACTTCACTGTAATGTCCCCATAATTGGCAAACATACTGAAGAAGGACGAGACCATGTTAAATACCTTCGGATTCGGCTTTTTTCATCTCCCCCTCCTGATTCTGCAGGAATCAAAGACACATGGGAACATTTTCTTTTAAAATAAACAACAGCTACGTAAACCCGGGTGTACTCTCACCTGTGTCTCTTCGGGCTGAGCTTTGGACACTCCGATGCGTTGAAGCATGAGATGAAGCTTCTGTTCAAAGCTATGTTGGCCGTCAAGCGGTTTCTGAAGGCGAAATAATACATGAAATGACTGCGTTTCCTCAAAAACATCCATCCAGTCCTCCATAAATGGCACTCACCTTTGCGGTGTTTCTGCTGTTTGTCGTCCCTGTTGCTGCTGATCCAGACAGCAGAATGAGAGATTGGGACTTCCCCTCTCTGAGAGCTCTGCGTGGAGGCGCCACTTCAGCCCTCAGAGGTGGAACGCCAGACGCAGGTGTCTCCTGAACAGCTGTTTCACTCGTGACACCGGGGGGAGGCTCTTTCCCTTTCTCTTTTTCATTTTCCTTGTCGTGTTCCTTCACCTTGTCCTTGTCTCTTTCTTTATCCCTGAGCGGGCGGATGAAGTCGGCGATGGAGGCCTTTTTGGGGCGCCCCTCCTGGCTCGCTTCGGATTTGAGGGCTCGTCTTTTTTTGAGTGTAAAGAAATCTCCAAGCTTCCTCCTGAGTGTTTTTGTCGGGGGTGGACATGGGGCAGAACTGGCAGGAGCCACTTCATGGACTGTGATGGTTTCCTCATCTTGTTTTTTTCTACACGAAGCACATTTGAAATCAATATAAATCTTTTCTATAATGTGAGAGTATGGGAAGCGTATAAGAGAACGTAGCGTAGCATACTCACAGTGCATCTGTTGGAAGCACTTTCTTAGTAAAGAACTCTTCAACTCCTTCATCAACCCTCCCCATGAACTCGAGGCCTTCATTCTCACTCTCAATTATTGTCTCCTGAATAAAAGACACATTTACAGAGAGCAGGTTTGCACTGTGGACCACTGATGCAGCAGAGCATAAGGAACTTTACATTACATAACCTACACCTCTGTAAAACCCACACACCTCGGCACGAGTGTCTCTCCTTCCTCTTAAGCTGTTTTTTGGTTTGAATCTCTCATTCAGTCATGCTACAAACCAGCCTCCGGAGAGCCGGTTGCTCAGTAACGTACAATGGGGGCGCGGCGTCACCGGATTTTACATTAGAAGGAAATCAAGGTAGCTGATTTTACCAGGGCACAAAATGTGACATAGAATTTGAAGCGATTCCCTGCCACAGCATCCTGATAAAAACGGGTGTCCCCGGGTACAGATGGCACCAAGGTAACCAAGATGAAGAGAGCTACCGTCACGTGACATTCTGCCAGGGGAATTGTTGGAATATTGTCTCTCTGGCCACTGGCTCCAAGGGAGTGACTCAATGTCTGAAGCTTAATGGCTCTATGACAACACGATCAACTCATCAAATGTGAACCACATGTTCTCCTTTCACGCAGCAAATTTAAACCAACAGCAGCTCTTCTCTGAGATGCAGCGAGGAGACATTCATTCAAATAGCGACTGCAGGTTCTTCAAGGAGCCGGTGGCTGGTACAATAGGACTGCCTTATTCAGGCATCTTTCCCAGTAACCCCCCCCCCCCCACACACACACACACACACACACGTTCTTCCCTTCCCCCTGCCTCTCCCCTCTTTACCCTAGTGCCTCTCTCTTCTCTCACTCCCTTCCATTTTCCATCTTCCCACACGCGCGCAGGCACGCACGCACGCACACACGCCTTTTTCCCCTCACAATCCGTCTACACTAATCCTCCTTCACAGTACCTGCGGTCTGCTCGGACGGTAGTTCAGTTTCTGTCGGTGGGGTCTCGGTCTGCTCTGGGTGTAGTGCCTGAGAGCTGGTCCGCCCAATGGCAGCTCCATTGGGGAGACACTGCACGCTGTTGCTGTGGAGCTCTGTTGCTGAGGCGCCGTTGCTAAGTGCAGGAGCACCAGCAGTATGTAATGCCTCCACTGTGGTGGGCGGGGCCAGGCTGACGAGACTGACAGATCTGACAACAGAACCTCGCCCCCCCCCCTCCCCTCCCTGCCTCCCCGCCTCCCCCCTCTGAGAGGGAGACCATGAGAAAAAGATGGTGATAAAACCAGAGGAAGCAGAGAAAAGGACTAATAAAGTGACCGTGCATGCACGTTCTTTCATTAATATCCTGAAAAGTCAGTCTGTCCAGAAATACCCTGATAAAAATCCATGAAATGGGGAAATGTTTCACTGTTATGTAACAAATTAATAATTTATTTTATATGCGAACAAAATGGTTTGAAACTCAGTAAGTGGAGGACTGAGCTGGTAGCTTATTTTAGAACTAAACATTACATGGACACACCCATACTCTTAAATTTGGAGGTGACATTGAGGAATGTAGTTTACATAACACTCAAATGCCTCTAAGAAACCTTCCCTAAAAGACTTCTGAGACTTCAGATTAGACCTGCACTGCAAGGCCACAGCCACCATTTCCTGAGGTTTTTTCCTCGTTGGTGAAAGAACTTTAATTTGTATTCCTCTAACAGTGCGACAATCTCTCTGCATATCAAATAGACTGCCTCTGAAAAGAATGTAATGGGAAAAATGTTGTAATTTGCTCCACATTTTTGTACTATCAGAGGCCCAGATTTCTCTTAAAGTCACAAACAAGTTTTAACTTAATCCTTATCAATAGTCTGTTCCAGCAAATTTAAACGGCAATAAACAATTACAGTTTTCTTTCAAATCTTGGGTTTTACATATTTTAAACAATTACTGATACTTTGAAGGGTTTGTTAGGATACTGGGCTAGATAAAGTGAGCCATATTCTACCAAATATACACTAAATGCTGACTAAACTACCCCCTCACCACAAATTTAGTTAAAGAGCAAATTGGTCTCGCCAGGGTTTATACCGAGTGCAGGCTTTTGTAACATTCACTCTAAAGGACCAACCAATAAAAGGTAATTCTTAACAAATTCAGCACTTGTTCTAAGTAAGAACAGAAGAGCAGATTTATAGTGTTCAGCTTTACTAAATATTTAAGATCTTTAATTTGTGTCACAATCATTGTTTTTCAGACATCTAATCACTGTATGATGAAGCGGGGCAGTCTTTTAAATTAAGATTAAGGGTGTCAACCTATAGTTCTGCAATGATGAATTTAGTGCTCTTTAGGAAAGGAAAAAAAAACATACACAAAGTCTAAACACAAGAAGTTTTCTGTATATGTTTGTCTTTTCCAGGCACAAAGTAGCCAAGTTCCAAATAGTTTCACATACCTCTACTTAATAAGGACATTTGGAAATGTATATAACATGCCAATGTATACACTGAGCTAAATTTGGTAAACTGTTTAAAAGAAAATAGTGACGTGCCACTAACGCACCATTTAAACAATACTAAGAAATACTGTAAGACTTTCTGAGAAAAACAACAACCCAGAATGCAGTTAAATGGTAAAAGTGGTGTCATATTGTGCAGCTGTTAAAGTTTAAGCACGGCAGATTCCATGCACACTGCAACACACACCAATGTCTGCAGCTGCAGCGTATGGAACGCTCAGCATAACGCGCAATCTGAAGTCTATCTGCATTCACGGGGGCCACTCTCCGCAGTCTATACGGCCCCCTGCCGGCCAACGTCCGCAATTGTTCCCACTTTCAAAATGTGCCTTGCAACCCCCAGTGAGAATCTGACTCCGCATCATTCCATGTGTTAAAATCACACTAGTACGAAAACAGTGCAGCTGAAGAAAAACCTAAACATTTGGCGCGCGCTCGTTAGATGTTAGCATTGTTTTGGCCGTATTTACAGACGCCACGCCCACGCCTGGATTCAAATCTGGCGCCCATCTCCACGAGCCACGGCGTGTCCACTCCCCTTTAGTCTTTTTGGGTGATGATGTGCGCATGCGCAGTCGCTCTTATTGGCCGCCATTTTATGTTAGGCCCTCTCTTCTGAAGCGGGAGAAAATTATTAGCGTGGCGCTAAGTAAGTTCAAACGACCAGAAGCGGATTGAAAGGAACGACCGCAGACGGCGACCTTCCAACTGAATATAGAGAGGGAAAGAAGCAGCCGGGAGTAAGTGGAACCTTTACTTTTCCTCTAAACACGGAAACGTTTTTGTAGGATCTGTCGTCGGCCTCTAGGTGTCACGGTAGGGCTTACCGCTCAGGCGGCTGGCGGGGGGTGTTTGTCTCCCTCTATCGTTGTCCAAAATGCACTAAATCAGTCTATAAACTGTAACTCCGGGTCTCAGTCGTGCATTTTCGTGGTTTTGATTGATATTTCGGGTTATCTGCACCGGGATGCTTGTATTTCGTAGTGTTTCTGTTTTAAGTTTGTTCAGGCCTGACGTCCATTTTATCGAGCCCTTTGTTTCCTGTTTTCAGACGTACTCGTGCCTCCCGAGTTAACCCAGCAGCCAACACGAGTTTCTGTTCGGCGGCTCATCGCTTTACAAGTGCTTTGCTTTTAGACAACCGCATTAACGGGGCGCCGATGAGCCACTGGTAAAACACAAGTCTTCAATGCAGCCGCGTACCACACACGGAACCATTGTGGGTCGCCCGATAGGCACTTCTTTAATAGCAACCATACGGTCCATCAGCGTTTAAGTTGATCGACACGGGTCAGCACGGCGAGGCGGTTTATGACGCCTTAAGTTTATTTCGCCGCGGTGGTGCCGTGTTGATCGCGCCCAGCAACCATCTGTTTGAACTAAACGCGAAAGGAAATTAAGTTTCATCCCCCGCGCTCACTACTTGAGACGCCCGTCAAAATATGCTAGTTTGT